>NC_140376.1:6850000-7132500 GCF_054491055.1 Hypomesus nipponensis | reverse complement strand
CTGGCTGGTTGGGTGACTGGCTGGCTGAGTGACTGGCTGACTGGTTGGTTGGGTGACTGGCTGGCTGGCTGGCTGAGTGGCTGGTTGGGTGACTGGCTGGCTGAGTGACTGGCTGGTTGGGTGACTGGCTGGGTGACTGGCTGGTTGACTGGCTGACTGGCTGAGTGACTGGTTGGGTGACTGGCTGGCTGAGTGACTGGCTGGTTGGGTGACTGGCTGGTTGGGTGACTGGCTGGCTGAGTGACTGGCTGGTTGGGTGACTGGCTGGGTGACTGGCTGGTTGGATGACTGGCTGGCTGAGTGACTGGCTGGTTGGGTGACTGGCTGGGTGACTGGCTGGTTGGCTGGCTGACTGGCTGGCTGGCTGACTGGTTGGGTGACTGGCTGGGTGACTGGCTGGTTGGCTGGCTGACTGGCTGGCTGGCTGACTGGCTGAGTGACTGGCTGGTTGGGTGACTGGCTGGGTGAGTGACTGGCTGGTTGGGTGACTGGCTGGCTGGGTGACTGGCTGGTTGGGTGACTGGTTGTTACACAAGAGCTATGTTACTTCTCCAACTTTGTAATGGTACCATGTTACAGAAAGAACACAGAGAGAGCTGGTAAATATGTCAGAACACAGTAGCAGGACGCACCAGGAGGACTGGAGGCTCTGCTGAGTGGCGGGCCTGGTTGCCATAACTACCCAACGTGTCAATAAGTTAAACAAAACGTACCTATACTTTGACACTTATTTGATACGTGACATTTTTTAACAGTGATATTTCAGGTGTATTGATTTTGAATGTTGATATTGAACCCAAAAAGTTCTAATACACAGGCAGGTGGGGGGTGAAGCTCAGTGGTTAGAGCATTTGACTGCAGGTCAAGATGCAGCAGGTTCAAATCCCCCAAACGTCTCTTTGGCTAAAAGCGTCGGATAGATGAACACATGATCACATTACAGATCCTGTGTAACTATGATGTTGTTACTCCAGCTGTCACTATACACAGTGACAGTGTTAGCAGAGGGTGACTGAGGGTCCTGACTGATGTCTGACCCAGAGCTGACACAAACATCGCCACCCACGCCCAACACACACACACACACACACAGAGCACAACACACAGACACACACACAGAGCACATACCCGCCAGATCACACGCTCACACATTCAAAGGATCCCACACACACACCAGAATATACACAAACACCAGATCAGAGTCTAATGTGTTTGAAGCTTCTCTTCGACACACACAACTATAAAGGGAGTCCATGCCCCCCCCCCTCCCCCCCCCCCCCCATCTCCCTGGGCGATGTGAGACGCTGTGATGTTTAGAACACATGATAGAATGCAGCCTCAGCATCACTGCTCTACTCTGGTCCCCTTTACTCGCCTCCCCTCCCCTCCTTTCTCCTCCCCTCCCGTCTCCGCCTCTCTTCTCTCACCCTCTCCCCTCTCCTCCTTTTATCATAATGAGTGGTTCTGTGTCAGCCTGGTTCTGTGGTGAGGCTGGTTCTGGTTTTGGGTTACTTTCATTCCTTTTCCATCAAAACAACAGAGGCACAAACAAGGCCACATGTGTTTTCAGTTCCAGACCTTCTACTGCAGAACAATGGGGGGGGGGGGGGCGCCAACACACAAAACAACGAGACACACATCTATTCACCCATACCTGATTCCAGTCCCTCTGAAATGACGAGCTATATGCAATTATATACAGAGTGAGAACCAGAGAAAGAGAGAGAAACTGATTCAGAGAGGCATTTTTAAGCACTTCCAGACCCCTGTAGAAAGCCTGGGGCTTCTCCATTTGTATGTCAAAAAGGGGAGGGCAGGGGGGGCGTGTGTGTGTGTGCAGAACAGGGGTGCAGGGGTCTCCACAGATGAGTTTCTGCTTCGTGGCAGCTGATTCCAACAACAACAAATGTAAACTTCTCCAAACAAGCACGCACAGGCTGGCAAGCGGGAGCTGCACATTCACGTCCTTCCTCTCAGATGCAGTGAACAGCTCTGGATTAAAGATCAGCTGAAAACCAGATACATTTAAATGTTGTCTAAACACATAAACATCCAGGCGGAGAGGCCGGGAGGGGGGGGCCGTGTGGTCCAGACTCTAATCAAACTGTTTTCAGGGCACTGCTTGTGGAGGCTCGGAATCTGCACCAGCCTTGACCCAGCCAGCCTCTATGCCTGCCTGCCTGCCTGCCTGCCTGCCTGTCTGTCTGTCTGTGTGTTTGTATGTCTGCCCGCCCGCCTGTATCTCAGTCTGTGAGCCTGTCTGTTTGTGAAGTCTGCTTCTCTCCAACACTAACCCTTTATGACATCATAACTTCTAGTCCTGAGGGGTTGGAGATGACCTCTGTCGACCAGCACCTGGGAATTGTGGGTAATTACTGACAGGGTGAGATCTGTCTCTGATTGACCCGGCCTGACCTCTCACGCTTAGTTACCATAGCGACAGGTGAGCGGGGGAGGCCGGTTCCATATGGGTGAGTGTGGCACGTCCCCCCGCACCCCCAGGGCAACAGGAGGATGGGAGGAGAGCGGGGCATGACGGAGCAGAGGGGGGTGACACAGATCTCAGATGGGTATAATTACAGGGGCAATGGGGGGGGTGGTGCAGAGAGAGGTGCCCCTTGTTTTACAGAGCAGGCAAACTCCCTCCTCCAAGACCCCCCGCCTTCCTCCCCCAGGGCCCCCCACCCCCCACATTTGCATTTGACGTGTTATTCATTGAGCACAGACAGTTTTGTCCAAAGCAACAGTCAAAGAGTGAGACAAAGGAAGAGGAGAAGGAGGAAGAGTTACCTAACAAGCGAACATCCCAATGTGTTCAAAGCACCGTCATTAGAACTTCTCCTGTACTTTCTACACTCACTAATTCTACGTCGCTTTGGATGAAAGCGTCTGCTAAAATGAACAAAATGAAAAATGTCAAATTTGTACTGGCCTCAGCTCAGTGGTCTGGAACATAGAGACTCACTGGCCTTTTCACAGGGAAAGTGCTTAAGTAGCACATAAACATGCAAAGTATGCAGATCAGTGGTGTGTGATGTGGTGTAGGACAGAGAACAGGGTTTGACTGAGAAAGGGTCTAAGAGAACGTTGCTTTGCAGAGTGGAGCAGGCCCATCTGTGGTCTAGGCTGGGCTAGCTAGGCTAGCATGCTAACCATCTGTGGTCTCGAATGGGCTAGCTAGGCTAGCACGCTAACCATCTGTGGTCTAGGCTGGGCTCGCTAGGCTAGCACGCTAACCAGGACACGGCTGACTCTAGGTGGAATATATTAAGGCGGAAAGATTTAATGGAACCAGTTGTGACTCATCACTGAGCAAAAGAACTGTAAATTAGATAAAAGCTAACTATTGTTACTGTCGCTCATTAAACCAAACTAAATATGCCAAAGGTCGTAAAAATCTGACAAGTTACAGCCCAGTTATCAGATAATTTGTCGTAGGAATCTCTTTAATCCAGTTAAATTATATATTATGACAACCACAACCACTACAGTATGTAGACATAAATCCACTAAAAGGCCAAATTTTCATCAACTGTAATGGACTCAATAAGCCACAGTTGGCCCCTTGTGTGTCCATGACCAACTGACCTCAAAATACGCAAAGGCTCATGGGTAATCAACAGACGTGTCTCATCCTACATATTCTTATCTGAAGCCTGCACCTATTCTAGCATGGTGGTCAGGTCAACAGGAAGTGGGAGGAGTCGACCTCTGACCCTGCTCTCCAACACCTCAGAAGGCCTCTCTAAACAGGTCCACCTGATAAACAGTCTGTACATTAGGCAGAGTGAGACGCACACACACGCAACCAGCCTGTAAACACAGCCGGCTATGAAAGGGGGGGGGGGGGGGGGGGGCAGACGGACAAGCCAGTAAACACAGCCGGTGAAGCCCAGGGGAGAGGGGGTGGGAGAGAGGGTGACGGGGGGGGGCAGGGGGAGAGGGGGTGCAGGTACATTAAGTTGACGGACTAGCCGGTAAACACAGGGCGGGGGGGGACGGGGAACCAAAAGGGAGAGGCTAGGGGACAGAGGGGGAGGCACGGGGATGGCGTTTTGGGGGGGGGGGGGGGGGGGGGGTGGTTAGGCAGACAAGCTATTCCTGGTCTTCCTGGGGGAGTGAACTCCATCACTACAGTAATCCTCCCATGCAAACACAGGAAGGAAGAGTGGGAGGAATAACAGCACTATAAACAGTTTGTGTGTGTGTGTCTTGCTCTGAGATTGGTGTTTATGGATCCCTGTGACATAGATGCTAAGAAATAAAAGATGGGGGAGAACCAGAGAACCTAGAGGAAACCAGCAGAGAACCGAGAACCTAGAGGAAACCAGCAGAGAACCGAGAACATGGAGGAGAACCAGGGGAGAATTGAGAAAAATAAAAAAAAGGGGAAGATAGGGAACAGGGAGTGGAAGGGGGGGGGGGGGGGTTGGACGAATGGATGGGGGCCGGTCAGCCCAGGTCAGCTCAGATACTAGCCTGTGAAGCGGTGGGCTGGGTCAGGGGTCAGGGGTCAGGGCTGGACACCTCAGCATGTCGTCTGTTACACTGTTCAGCCCCCCCTCAGGGCAGAACGGGGGGCGGCAGAGACAACCCAGAGGCTGTCTGGACTGGGGGACGGGGGACAGGGGGGGACAGGGGGTCCAGGGGGGGTCCAAACCCTGTGGCAAGAAGACCAATTACTGTCTTATGGCTTGCTGTCTGTGGCATGCAGACAAGATGAAAGATCCAGGGGGCGATATTGTCATATTGTTCTGTCAGTGGGAGTGAGTCGATACAACACAGATGTGCCTTCTATGAAGGTTTGGTGGCTCAGGGCTAGGTTAGCCTAGGCTGGGTTAGGCTGGGTTTGGCTGGTTTGAGTTAGGCCAGGCACCATCAATACCTAGTACATAAAGGATTTAGATGTTCTACAAGCTGGTCTATAAAGACTAACATCTTCAGAAGTCAAACCTCAACTGTGACTATGTGGGCTGGAGGATAGTTAGAGGCTAGAAGTTGTTTTGAGGCTGTACAGGTCACTTCAATTCACCCAGAAGGGGTCACAGGGTCAGGAGTCAGGGGTTATGTGGAGCATTTGACACTGTAACTAAGGAATGACCAGGTGGGACACTAGGCTCCAGTCTGGATCATCTGTCAGGACCCAGACAAACACACACAGGAAAACCTGCATTGTCTCACACACACAATGATTCACAGACAGACAGACACGCAGAGAGAGAGAGAGAGAGAGAGAGAGAGAGAGAGAGAGAGAGAGAGAGAGAGAGAGAGAGAGAGAGAGAGAGAGAGAGAGAGAGAGAGAGAGAGAGAGAGAGAGAGAGAGAGAGAGAGAGAGAGAGAGAGAGAGAGAGAGAGAGAGTGACCCAGAAGTGACACTCATCTCAGAAGGAGAGTGACACAGTAATAAATGCAGGAATGTTTAGAGGGTTTCTCTTGAAGCCAGTTGAGATGAGAGTTCTACTCTACTCTGTTCGAATCTACTCTTCTCTGTTCTACTCTAATCCACTCTACTCGGCTCCCCTTTCTACTCTGCTCCCCTACCTCTTCTCTGTTGTACTCTGCATATTCAGCTCACTAGCACCATATTCTGCTAGCTCACTAGTACCATATTCTGCTAGCTAACTAGCACCATATTCAGCTAGCTAACTAGCACCATATTCAGCTAGCTAACTAGTACCATATTCTGCTAGCTCACTAGCACCATATTATGCTAGCTAACTAGCACCATATTCAGCTAGCTAACTAGCACCATATTCAGCTAGCTAACTAGTACCATATTCTGCTAGCTCACTAGCACCATATTATGCTAGCTCACTAGCACCATATTCTGCTAACTAACTAGCACCTTATTCAGCTAGCTAACTAGCACCATATTCTGCTAGGCTAACTAGCACCATATTCTGCTAGCTCACTAGAACCATATTCTGCTAGCTAACTAGCATCATATTCAGCGAGCTAGCACCGTATTACATGACAAGAGGCATGGGGTGTCAACACACTCACATACACACACAGGCAGACACACACACAAGCAGACACACAGACACAGTCTATCTGCCCGGCTCTGCCCACAGAGCCGACCCCACACTCAGGTTGGGTAAACACCGGCCGGGCGCCAGGCCTGGACAGGCCAGAGAAAAGAGACATTTCATAGAAACATTTTCTCCAGTAATTAGAGTCTCTGTGTCCACCCCAGCCTCCCGCCACCCAACGCCCCCCCACAAGGCAGAGAGAAAACCTCAAATGGAAATCAAATAAACAGAGAAGAGGGTTAGGGGTTGGGGGGGGGGGGGGGGGGGGGGGTTGGAAAGGAGGGCACACAGAACTCATTTACCTTTAATACCTCAATAAAACTCAGGCTCATATTACAGGTCAGTTTTGATTAAAAACACAGAAGTCTCAAGGCCTGGTTGTGACATGTGATTTAGGAGGAATGTTGAACTGGAACAGGCCAGGTCGGAGCTGGGAAAGGTGGCCGTGAACGGTCTGTCTCAGAGAGAGGGAGAGACTGAGACAGAGAGAGAGAGAGAAAAATAAGGGGGGAGACATCCCTAAAATAGAACCACTAAAGGAACCAGAACCAGCACAACACTAGAACCCCACAAGACCAGAACCACTCCAGAATCAGACAGACACAGCTCTGCACGTCTGAGTCCAGATCAGAGGGGCGGTTCCACAGCCTGTAGTGACTCCAGTCCTAGCACAGTCTCAGCCCCAGCGATGGCCCGGTTTAGAGCCAGCGTTACGAGCTTGTTTTCACATTCCTCCCTGTCCCTGCCTCCCTGCCTCCCTGCCCCAGTCCTCCACGCTGGGCCCTCCTGCTACTTTGTGCAGCTGCAGGAACAGACACACAGGCTCTGGACGTGGAGCAGGGCAGAGGAAATGACTCTGGAACTAAGGAGTCTTAGAGAGATTAGGAGAGTGGACTATGGCGCCATACAGCTCTGGGGGAAAGAGCGAGAGAAGGAGGAGGAGGGATGGGGAGACAAGGGGACATAGAAAGAGAGGGGGAGAGAGAAAGAGAGAGAAAGAGGGTGGAGAGAGAGCAGAGGGAGACAGAGAGAGAGAGAACGAGAGAGAGAGATGAGGGACAGACAGAGAGAAGAGATGGAGAGACAGACAGACAGAAAGCCAGAGCAAAGAAGAGAGAGAGATACAGCAGACCTCTGCTGAGGATCTGAGGTTAATGAGAGTTTCGGTCTTTCACTCCTCTCTCTCCCCCTTCCTCGCTCTCTTTCACAGCTGACCTCTAACCCTGCCCTGGTCACACACACACACGTCCGCCCCCATAAACTGTACTTCCTCTCACTATAACCTCCAAACGCCGTGCCGAAGAGCTGGAAGGATGGAGTGTTTTCTGTGTGTGCGAGTGTGAGTGTTTGTGTATCTCCGTGTGAGCATCTCTGTGCGAGTGTATGTGTGTACCTGCAGCAGCAGTCTCTCGAAGGCCAGGCAGGTGTCCCAGTGCGCCAGGGCGGGGTGGCGGAGGGTGTGCGCGGTGGCCAGAGCCAGCTGCAGAACGCCGGCGTTGCTCTCTATCGCCCCCCAGCTGCCGCGGAACAGCTGCACGCACGAGCTCAGCTGGTCCCCGCTCACCCGGCCTGCGGACAGGAAGTCAGCGTCAACACACAGGAAGCTGCTCTCTGCTGAGGCGAGCGGCTGATTTAACATGCCCACCTGTAGGGGGCAGCACCTGCGGAGACATACACACACACCCTCTCTCTCTCTCTCTTTCTCTCTCTCTCTCTCTCTCACACACACACACACCCTTTCGCATATCCATATACCATCATGGACACACATGCATCCTCTCTTTCACACACATACACACACATCTCTCACACAGAATCTCTCTCTCACACACACACACACACATGCTTTAATGGAAGCAGCTGGGTAGAAGCATTGTAAATAGACAACCTGCTTCCAGGTCTAAGATTCTGTAGCAACACATACAGGTGTTACCAGGGGTAAGTGATATCCACACACACACACTATAAAAATATCTCAGCCAGCACATTATACAGCCCAAGGAACCAGAAGCAGAGATTGTGTGTATGAGAGTGAGAGAGAGTGAGAGCGAGAGAGAGAGAGAGAGAGAGAGAGAGAGAGAGAGAGAGAGAGGAAAGAAAAGAGAGAGACACAGAGAGAGAGAGACAGAGAGAGAGATAGATAGATAGATAGAGAGACAAGAAAAGAAAGAGAGAATGAGCTAAAGGGATACAGAGATAGACAGATCCAGAGATGGCCAGATAAACAGAGCACACCGTATGACAAGTGTGTCTCAGCAGTAGTGTTTAAATGGGGATAGCAATGTTTGCATATGTGTGTGTTTGCGTGTATGTGCACATGTTTGTGCGTGTATGTGTGTGTGTATGTGTGTGTATGTGTGTGTGTATAGTGATCAGTGTCTCTGGGAGCCTGTCTGAGAGTGTGACTAATACATGTGAATCTGAGGTTCCTCTGATTATTTGCAGAGCTGGCAGAGTCAAGCAGCCTCTCGTATCCCCTCCCTCCCCCTCCCTCCCACACCTCCACCCCAGCCAGCCCTCTGGGGAGGATTCAGAGAGACACAGGAAGCTGGGGGAGGGGAGGGGGAGATGGGGGGTGTGAGGGTGAAAGGGGCAGCTGGAGGTGGGGGGGGGGGGGTTGAAGGACAGGGGGGGGGGTTGAAGACCCTGGGGCTGAGGGTGAGAAGAGGGGAATGGGGGGTAGTAAAGGGTGACAGGAGAGGACGGGAGGTAGGTGGGGGGGAGAGGGGAGGAGGGGGGTAGGTGGGGGGGACAGGGGAGGAGGGGGCAGAGGGAAGAAGGGAGAAAAGGTAGGGGGGGGGAGAGGGGCATATTAACTCCCCAGAAAGCCACTTCTTCATGTTGATGTTCTGAAACAGGACCAGATGTAGGAGTATTTCCTGTCTACGCGGCCAGTGTTGTCTTTAGAGCAGAAACACACACACACACACACACACAACAGAAGAGACACACAAAAACTAGAGGGGGACTCACACACACACACTAGAGGAGAAGTGGGCCAGAACTCTCAACAGGGCTGAGAGGAGAGACTCTGCTCACGTTCGAACATTCGGCTGTCTGTCCAGCCTCTGGCCTGCTGCTCTCTCCATCCCCAACCGTCTCTGGAGGAGGGGAGCCCTCACTGAACCGGAAGGTTCCTTCTGGTGTTTTGTATTGTCCTGGTCCTCTCAGAGGGTTCAGGTTGGTTACAGGTGCTGATCTGTGGGCATCTGTGAAGCCTTCTTTGACATTGCTTGTAAACAAGGCAATACCAATACAATTCTACTTTGATTTGATTCCCGGGAGAGGCAGGGTCAGAGGCTGACAGGGTTAGAGGCAGGGTTAGAGGCAGGGTTAGTGGCTGGCAGGGTTAGAAGCAGGGTCAGCGTCTGACAGGGTTAGAGGCAGGTTTAGAGGCTGGCAGGGTTAGAGGCAGGGTCAGAGTCTGACAGGGTTAGAGGCAGGGTTAGAGACAGGGTTAGAGACAGGGTTAGAGACAGGGTTAGAGACAGGGTTAGAGGCTGGTAGGATCTACCAGGTTTCCCCGCCTGGTGCCAACCATAACCCAGACCAAAAGCAGGAAATACCACCCAGACAAGCCCCACCAGCCCCCTTCCCTTGCCTTGCAGAGGGCCAAGCATAACCCTGGAGCACGGCTATGTGTGTGCCTGTGTGTGTGATTGTGTGTGTATGATTGTGTATTGTGAGTGTGTCATTTGTGTGAAAGTGTGCATGTGATTGTGTATTTTGTGTGATTGTGTGTGTGGTCAGTCAAGGTTGTAGTGGTAATGTGAATTTACAGTGTGATACAGTACACCAGTGTGACCCGCTACAACCAGGGTTATTTTGCAGTATGCCAGCATGCTTCCTGCAGAGACAGACGACAGTGTGTGTGTGTGTGTGTGTGAGTGAGAGAGAGAGCGTATGTGAATGTGTGTGTGTGTTCATGTGGGCTCTGTTTGAGATTGGGTCTGCTGTATTAGTGTGGCAACTGTCCAGTTTGAAATATGTGTTTGTCTGTGTGTGTGTGTGTGTCTGTGTGTGTGTGTGTGTTCTGATTCCTCTGGCAAGGCTTTGGTTGTTGGCTTAGAGGGCAGGAAATAGCTGTTACTTGATGAATTGGTGTGTATGTGAGTGAGCATGCATATGTGTATGTGTGTTTGTGTGTGTGTGTGTGTGTATGTAGGCGGTGTGTCTGTGTGCATGCATGTGTGTGTGTATGTGATGTGTATATGTATGCAGTGTGTGCGTCTGTGTCTGTGAGTGTGTGTATGTATGTATGGGGTGTGTTTGTGTAAGTGCATGTGAGTGTATATGTACGCGGTGTGTGTCTGTGTGTGTGTTTATGCTGTGTGAGTGTGTCTATGTGTATCCTATCTGCTCATCCCGCTCTCTACACTATGTAGTGAGACACCCCAGAATGCACTGGGGGAAGCAGACCATCTGCTCTGTCAACATATTCGTTTTACGCCACACACAAACACACACTAAACACAAACACACATGTATCTTTCCCTCACATGCATGGAAACACACACGCACACATGTGTGGACACACATGCATGCGCAGACACATACACACATGCATGCATGCATACACACACAATGACAAACACGTGTTCCAGCTGCACAAGTACACACACACACACTTAAACACAAACATTTTGCACACATACATAAACACACACTCGGTGACACAGTAAAACCTAAGCTGTCCAAACAACTCCCTGCACAGCGTTAAAACACCCAGAGACAACATGGTCCTTCGACTCTCTCCCTCTCCCTCATACCTCCCTCCGCCCCCCCCCCCCACCCACCGTCCCTCCCTCCCTCAATCATCCAACTCCATCTCTCTCTCTCCCTAATCTGACTCTCTCCATCTCTCTCCTTCCCTCATCCAACTCTCTCCATCTCTCTCCTTCCCTCATCAAATTATGTCTCTTCATCTCTCTCCCTCACTCTTCCTCTGTCTCTCCCCCCCTCGCTCTTTCTCCCACTCCTCTCCCTCTCCCTCTCTCTCTCTACTCTAAGTCAACAGCCTGTCAGTGAGAGGGGAGGAACATCTTACTGCCACACCAACTCCGCTCCCTATGACTCCCCCCCCTCCCTCCCTCCCTCCCTCCCTCCCTCCCTCCCTCCCTCCCTCCCTCCCTCCCTCCCTCCCTCCCTCCCTCCCTCCCTCCCTCCCTCCCTCCCTCCCTCCCTCCCTCCCTCCCTCCCTCCCTCCCTCCCTCCCTCCCTCCCTCCCTCCCTCAGGGTGTTATTCTCCAGGCTCCAGGGGGAGCAGGACTAGAAGGAGCCCGGCTCTCTGACACAGATGTGTGAAAGGAAACCACCCTGGAACTGTGTGTGTGTGTGTGACCTTCAGCATATTTACAACCTGCTTGTTAGAGCCCCTCCTTACCTTTATGATTATAGGAGCCATGTATCCCTCCCTCCATGCCCCCCCAACCCCCAGTATATGTGTGTTTGGTGTGTGTGTGTCTGGTGTGTGTGTGTCTGGTGTGTGTGTGTGTGTCTGGTGTGTGTGTCTGGGGTGTGTGCAGAACATGCTAAATATGATTCATTCACACACCTTTATAAGTAGTGTCAGTGTAATATAAGTGTATGAGTGTGTGTGAGTGTGTGATAAGCGTGTGTGTGTGTGTGTCTGCATATCTCGGCATGCTTTCCCCCTTGACTTCAGACACTGCTTCATTAACAAACAACTAAAGTATTCGAGGGACGCATGTGTGTGTGTGTGTGTGTGTGTGCATGCGTACGTGTGTGTGAGCGTGTATGTGTGTGAGTCAGCGAGCAGCGACATGTGGTTCACATTTCCTCTGTGGCCACATGGGCAAACACACACACACACACACACATCTCTCTCCAGTCTCTAGGGGGCACTGTGGCTCCACAGTGTAATATCATGACGTCTCTCTCCAGTCTCTCTAATCAAGTCGTTCCTGTAATGTCCAGAGTGGTGGTATCACTGGCTGGTATCTGGCAGATTTGACAGCTCAATAAAAGGCAAACGCTCTCTCTCTCTCCGTCTCTCTTTCTCCCTCTCGCCACCTGTCCATTTCTATCTCTCTCTGTGTCTGTGGCGTGGTGTGGTGTGTGGGCCTGTGTGTGTGCGTAGCATGTGTGTGTGTGTGTCCTACCCAGGTTCATCTTGAAGGGCAGGTGTTCTCTGCTGGCTGCCTCCACCAGCTGTCTGCGCACCTCCATCACCGCCTCCTTCTGCTTGCTGCCCAGCATCGTCTCCCATAGCGACCGTGAGGAGGACCATCTGGGGGGTGGGGGGGGGGGCACAACACATTAATCTGTGTGTATGTTGGTGTGTGTGTGTGTGTCTATAGCAGTGTGTAGCAGTGTGTGTACAGGCGTGTGTGTTTGTGTGTGTAAAGTCCAAATTCAATCATTTCGTTCAAGAGACCTTTTTACAAGCAATGTCACAGAGGGCTTCACAACGTAAACCCTCAGACCAGGAGAAAACCTCCCCTAACCCTTCTCAGAGAGCAGAGAGCTCGGAGCTAAGGGAAGAGGGAGGGAGAGGAGGAGAGAGGGAGGGAGGGAGAGGAGGAGAGAGGGAGGGAGGGAGAGGAGGAGAGAGGGAGGGAGAGGAGGAGAGAGGGAGGGAGAGGAGGAGAGAGGGAGGGAGGGAGAGGAGGAGAGAGGGAGGGAGAGGAGGAGAGAGGGAGGGAGAGAGGGATGGAGGGAGAGGGATAGAGGGAGGGAGAGGCGGAGAGGGGGATAGAGGGAGGGAGAGGAGGAGAGAGGGATAGAGGGATAGAGGGAGGGACAGGAGAGAGGGGGAGAGAGGAGGAGAGAAGGCTACAGGGAGGGAGGGCGAGGGGTCGCTGACATGGATCCCAAATGTAAAATCGACGCAGTTTTTCTTTTTGGACGCTTTTGACTCTCCTTTCCTTTCTTTCTTTCTCTCCCTCCTCCTGCTCTAACTGCTGCCATGTGTTTAATATCAGAGCTAATGTGTTCCAGACCGGGCCGGGTCGGGCCAGGGGGGAGGCTTACTCTGGGCCGGCCGCCATCTTCACACACAGCGACACACAAAAGACAGGCAAACAGAACCAGGTTCCAGCCAGGACCAGAACCAGACCAGGGACCCTGGCCACGCCAGGACCAGGACCAGGACCAGGTCCCAGATTTGAGTCATTATCATGACGTTATCAGGTCATCATGTCATTGTCATGGCATTATCGTGCTATTATTTGATCATTTACATGCCATTATCATGCCATTTACATGTCATGATCATGTTATCATGTCATGATCATGTCAGTATTGTGTGTTCATGTCATTATCATGTCATTGTCATGTGCTCTGTCCAGCCGGTTGTGACTAACAGGCTATGGTCGGAGTGAGTGTGTCATAAACACAGTGTGTGTGACCGTAGTGAGTCATAAACACACACATAGTTAACATGCTTAAGTCGCCCTGGCTGTGACCTCGCCACGTGTGTGAACAAGCATGTGTGTGCACAGGGTCTCTACTGTGTCCTTGTGTATGTCTGCGTGTGTGTGTTTGTGTGAACGTGGGCGGACATGTGTGCGAGCAAGCATGTGTGTGCATGTGGCGCCCTTGGGTATGTTTGCATGTATGTTTGCGTGCGCGCGCGTGTGTGTGCATGCGTGTGCGATTATGAGTGAGTGTGTGTGAGTGTGAGAAAGGCGGGCACCTAAGCCTGTACATCCTTGTGTGTTCCAGGAAGGAGGGAGAGCTGTTGGTCAAACCGAGAGAGGCTGAAATATGGTTCCAATTTGCCCTCCCCCGTCCTCACCCCCCGTCCTCACCCCTCCCCCATTCAACCCCCTCCCTCACCCCTCCCCCTGTGCTTTGCTCAGTCCATTTGGTTTCGACAGGCAGGCAGGCGGGGGGGGGGGGGGTGAGTAACAGGCCCCATGACTGGGCAGTAGTAGGAGGGAAGGGGGGCTGCGCGTGTCTGACCTCCTGCATGTGTGTGTGTGTGTGCATAGTATCCAGTGAAAGGGGTTTGTCTAACCTGAAGGGGGCACTCTTGCACTTGAGCAGAGTGTAGCTGCTCACTCAGGAAGAATGTGTGTGTGTGCGTGTGGGTGTGTGTGTGTGTGTGCGTGTGGGTGTGTGTGTGCGTGTGGGTCCGTCCCAGATAAATGCCACCAGATGTGTAATCAGAGTTACACCATTAAGAAGTAGTTGTGCATCAAGTGCTTGAGCACAAGCTGAAATACCTGTCCACACACACACGCACACACACTGCAGCCCCCAGAGGAGTGTATCTCTGCTGGGTTAATGAGTCTTGGGGGTGGGAGAAGGGAGGGTGGTTACTGGAAGTGTGTGATACAGCAGTTAAGTATGGGTCAGACTGACTAAGGATTCCTTCAGCTTCACTGGATACCGGAGACACACACAAATACACGCACACACACACATGGACACGCACACACAGACGGACACGCCTACTAACATCGATGCAGATACAAAAGCACACAACATGCACGGACACAAGTAAACAGACAGTACATACACACATCCAGTCACCTAATGCGTCCCAGCAAAGCTGAGGGTAGAGCAGATCCATGACCTTAGTCAGAACACTGTCACCACAGCCACTTTGTAAACATTTGTCGAAGCATTTCCTGTAATCAGGACCATTACCACTCAAATTGTCTCCACACACACACACACACGCACATACACACATTACTACTCAGTCTACAGACGGTGTTTATAGGCCATAGATGAACAGCAGGCCAACAAACTCCCCCCGCCACCTCCCCTCCCTCCCTCCCCCTCCTCCCCTCCCCCCCTAATATTTGGAATATACCCAGAACAGCCCGCCCGCCCAGAGAGGGCACGGCGGGGCTGGTCCGAGGCAGAGGAAAGTTCTGGTCATGTGACCCACAAAGAACCAAAGACTAGCAACAGCCAAACACAGCAAACCACACTGGGTAGACAGGAGGGTACCTGACCACACAAACACACACAATCCCTCACGTAAACTGCTAACTGAGAGAAGAAGTGTTCACTTCTTAGTGTATTTTGGCACAGAGTGTATGTAGCAGCATGTGTGTGTGTGTATTAGGTGTGTGTAGCCATGGTGTGTAGCAGTGTGTGTGTGTGTGTATTAGGTGTGTGTAGCCATGGTGTGTAGCAGCGTGTGTGTGTGTGTATTAGGTGTGTGTAGCCATGGTGTGTAGCAGCGTGTGTGTGTGTGTATTAGGTGTGTGTAGCAGCCAGAATGTTTCAGGTGTGTGTAGCAGCATGAGTGTGGGCTGGAGGAGAGAGCGGACAGGCTGGAAAAGGAGGGAACAGGGAGGCTGGAGGAGGACAGAGCAGAGAGGCTGGAGGGAAAAGAGAGCTCCCCAGGGCCGAGGTCTCTCCTCCAGGCAGCCCCGCGTGGTGTGGGGCCCCCCAGACCACCAAGACTCAAACAAGAGGGCCAGAAAAACATCCTGAAATTACAGAGGGAAATATCATCCGCTCACGCTGTTACCTAGACCCACACCCAGCGTTTAATGCCTGGGTTTACAAGATTCAGCCAATCAAAACACGGCCTGGGATGGGCTGGGAATAACTAGGCGAATCCTTGTAGAGGCCAGGACAGAAGGATCTGATCTTTAGCAGGACCAGAGCTACAGAGCCCTCTGTGAAATGCTTGCGTGTAAAAATGTCTATACAAATACATTTGATTTGACCAGGTGATGAAGAGTGATTTAAACGCTAACTACGTCCCATGCAGACAAACGTTGCTTCAATCTATGTTCATTTGTGTTTGAGGTGTGTGTCGCAGTGGAGTGTGTGAACTGGGAGAGTGAGAGTGCGTGTGCATGAGGCGTGTGCGAGCTAGGAGAGTGTGTGTGTGTGTCAGGTGTGTGTAGATAGCTCCATACGTTGTCCTGCTGGGTCCACCTCCATCTCCTCCGTGTGTGTGTGTGTGTGCATATGTGTGCGCTTGTGTGTGTGTCTCCTCAGCAGCTGTGATGACTTTCGTGGGCCATCTGCTCTCACGCAGCCAATGCTATAGTTCTGCTGCGCACATCTGAGAAGTTCTTCTGCTCGCACGCACACGCACACGCCCCACACGGACCATGCGAGTGTGTGTTTGTTCCCAGAGGGAGGTAGCTCATCCCATCCACATTTGTGCGGACGTGCACGTGTGCGAGGGTGCGTGCGCTCAGCGAGAGAGAGAGCTGTAGTCACCCTCCTGCTCAGGGAGATAAGAGTTTGGTTCCGGAATGTAAGAGCTTTAGATGCTGTACGGTGATATGATATGAGGCCAAGCCCCCCCCCCCCCAGCCCATCACAGGAGCTCTCCTCCTCCTCTCTCCTTCTCTCCCCTCCACCTCATCTAGTCATCTCCTCTTCTCCTTCCTTCCCTCCCATCCACCTCCCCTTCCAATCAGTGTAACCAGACAGGGACTCAGACTACAGGGAGGAGTAGTCACACAGGAAATAATTACCCTGATATGAAGAGAGTTCAGAGTGTGTCAACATAACAAGATAACTGTATCTGTGTGTGTGTGTGTGTGTGTCGTTAGTGTGTGTTGGCACTGTGCAGATGCTTGAGCGGTCGGCCTTAAGATCAGAGCAGCCTGATCCTGCTGTGCTCACATTTTAACGCACACATACACACGCACACGCACACACACACAGCTGAAGCCCATAACCTCTCATCCAGAGACACAGACCCCCCCCCCCCCCCGTGCCCAAGCTGCATACTACTCAGGCCCTCCAGTAGTGTGTGTGTGTGTGTATGTGTGTGTGTGTGTGTGCACTCGAACTAAGCTCCCCCCCCTGCTCCTCCACATGGTCCAGAAGGAAAGAGACCAGGAGGAGCACATGATGAAAGATTAAAGCTGCCATGTAGAGCCTCACCACAGGGGGCCAGCGTGTGCCTGAGATCATAGCCCCCCTACCCTGCACACAGCCTAGCCCCACTACCCTACCCTACCCTGCACACAGCCTAGCCCCACTACCCTACCCTACCCTGCACACAGCCTAGCCCCACTACCCTACCCTACTCTGCACACAGCCTAGCCCCACTACCCTACCCTACTCTGCACACAGCCTAGCCCCACTACCCTACCCTGCACACAGCCTAGCCCCACTACCCTACCCTGCACACAGCCTAGCCCCACTACCCTGCACACAGCCTAGCCCCACTACCCTACCCTACCCTGCACACAGCCTAGCCCCACTACTCTACCCTGCACACAGCCTAGCCCCACTACCCTACCCTACTCTGCACACAGCCTAGCCCCACTACCCTACCCTGCACACAGCCTAGCCCCACTACCCTACCCTACTCTGCACACAGCCTAGCCCCACTACCCTACCCTGCACACAGCCTAGCCCCACTACCCTACCCTACTCTGCACACAGCCTAGCCCCACTACCCTACCCTGCACACAGCCTAGCCCCACTACCCTACCCTACCCTGCACACAGCCTAGCCCCACTACCCTACCCTACTCTGCACACAGCCTAGCCCCACTACCCTACCCTACTCTGCACACAGCCTAGCCCCACTACCCTACCCTGCACACAGCCTAGCCCCACTACCCTACCCTGCACACAGCCTAGCCCCACTACCCTGCACACAGCCTAGCCCCACTACCCTACCCTACCCTGCACACAGCCTAGCCCCACTACTCTACCCTGCACACAGCCTAGCCCCACTACCCTACCCTACTCTGCACACAGCCTAGCCCCACTACCCTACCCTGCACACAGCCTAGCCCCACTACCCTACCCTACTCTGCACACAGCCTAGCCCCACTACCCTACCCTGCACACAGCCTAGCCCCACTACCCTACCCTGCACACAGCCTAGCCCCACTACCCTACCCTGCACACAGCCTAGCCCCACTACCCTACCCTGCACACAGCCTAGCCCCACTACCCTACCCTACTCTGCACACAGCCTAGCCCCACTACCCTACCCTGCACACAGCCTAGCCCCACTACCCTGCACACAGCCTAGCCCCACTACCCTACCCTACCCTGCACACAGCCTAGCCCCACTACCCTACCCTACTCTGCACACAGCCTAGCCCCACTACCCTACCCTGCACACAGCCTAGCCCCACTACCCTGCACACAGCCTAGCCCCACTACCCTACCCTACCCTGCACACAGCCTAGCCCCACTACCCTACCCTACTCTGCACACAGCCTAGCCCCACTACCCTACCCTGCACACAGCCTAGCCCCACTACCCTACCCTGCACACAGCCTAGCCCCACTACCCTACCCTACCCTGCACACAGCCCAGCCCCACTACCCTACCCTACCCTGCACACAGCCTAGCCCCACTACCCTACCCTGCACACAGCCTAGCCCCACTACCCTACCCTACCCTGCACACAGCCTAGCCCCACTACCCTACCCTGCACACAGCCTAGCCCCACTACCCTACCCTGCACACAGCCTAGCCCCACTACCCTACCCTGCACACAGCCTAGCCCCACTACCCTACCCTGCACACAGCCTAGCCCCACTACTCTACCCTGCACACAGCCTAGCCCCACTACCCTACCCTGCACACAGCCTAGCCCCACTACTCTACCCTGCACACAGCCTAGCCCCACTACCCTACCCTGCACACAGCCTAGCCCCACTACTCTACCCTGCACACAGCCTAGCCCCACTACCCTACCCTGCACACAGCCTAGCCCCACTACTCTACCCTGCACACAGCCTAGCCCCACTACCCTACCCTGCACACAGCCTAGCCCCACTACTCTACCCTGCATAAGCCCTGTCAGGTGCCAGGCCAGACACTAGCACTGTGGGTGGTCTGGGAGAGAGGGAGGGTGGGAGGGTGGGAGAGGCAAAAATAACTGAAAAGTGAGAGAGTGTAAAGAAATCTTTGTCTGCTGAATGATTGTGTGCACACACACACACACACACACACACACACACACAGAGACAGCACTACACAAAAGCCGGCATAGAGTCTACACCACAGCTCTGCCCAAAGGAAATGACATGGGCAGAAAGGAAATGACACGGGCAGAAAGTCCAGCCCAGTAAAGCTGAGATGAGGGAAAACAGAACCCAAGGCAGCAGGCAGAGGTGTCCCAGGTCCCAAAGAGGTTATACAAAGGTCATACAGAGGTCACACATTATTTTGTTTACGTTACTGCAGTACTGTGAGGTACTCACTGTGTTTATGTTACTGCAGTACTGTGAGGTACTCACTGTGTTCATGTTACTGCAGTACTGTGAGGTACTCACTGTGTTTATGTCACTGCAGTACTGTGTTCATGTTACTGCAGTACTGTGAGGTACTCACTGTGTTCATGATACTGCAGTACTGTGAGGTACTCACTGTGTTCATGTTACTGCAGTACTGTGAGGTGCTCACTGTGTTTGTTTTACTGCAATACTGTGAGGTACTCACTGTGTTCATGTTACTGCAGTACTGTGAGGTACTCACTGTGTTCATGATACTGCAGTACTGTGAGGTACTCACTGTGTTTATGTCACTGCAGTACTGTGTTCATGTTACTGCAGTACTGTGAGGTACTCACTGTGTTCATGTTACTGCAGTACTGTGAGGTGCTCACTGTGTTCATGTTACTGCAGTACTGTGAGGTACTCACTGTGTTTATGTCACTGCAGTACTGTGAGGTACTCACTGTGTTCATGTTACTGCAGTACTGTGTTCATGATACTGCAGTACTGTGAGGTACTCACTGTGTTTATGTCACTGCAGTACTGTGTTCATGTTACTGCAGTACTGTGAGGTACTCACTGTGTTCATGATACTGCAGTACTGTGAGGTACTCACTGTGTGTTTGCCAGGCAGCCGGGGGCGAGCGAGGCCTGGGCCTCTGGGCTGCGCTGCAGATCGGTCAGCTCCAGCATGTCCACCTGCACGTCCGTGGTGTGTCCCGGCAACGGCGGCAGCACGCCCAGGATCTTCTCCACCAGGCTGTCGCCATGGTGACCCGCCGCCCCTGAGGAAATAGGAAGTGGCGAGGGGTTTAGTAGCCGACGGCAACGCCTGAGAAAGATGGGTGACCTACTGGTGATGGGGCGTACAGTAAGAAGGATAGCTGTCAAATGTTTTCATACACAGCCCCATGCTGGGAGGGAAGGATTTATGTATGTGTATGTGTATGCACAGTATGTACGTATAAATGTATACAGTGTGTGTGCATGTGCGTAATGAACTTTCTGTCAAAAATGACAGAACAGCAGCATGTTTGTGTGTGTGTGTGTGTGAGAGTGAGAGAGGTGAGAGAGAGTTAGACTGGTTGACAGGGAGCACCCCTGGCATCAGACTACCTGTGAGGTCCAGTGTTCTGTCGATAAACACTATTGAAGCTTTATTTGGAGCCACTTTCCTACGGTTCCTAGACTGTGGGTGATTTGCTAGTTCCCCAGCAATCAGCCTGCTCATTGGTCCCACAGCAAAGCACTCCTCGCGGGTGCTCGTGGCCTCGAACATGGAGTTCAGCACCGACGCCAAGGATTTAATCTCAATCTGCAACTCGGGGGGAAGAGACTGCAGGTCAACTTCCGACAAACTGTCAAACCTCTTCTTCGCCGGACGCTTGGAGTTTAAAACTTCCAGGTCAGGTGACAGCAGCGGGAAAAGGTGCGGGAAGGTGTGCGCGAGGATCAGCTGCTGAGACACCGGGGAGAAGACCACCGGGACGCTGAGCACCTCCGCAGTGTAGTTCATGTCTCCCATCCACTCGCACAGCTTCTCTTCGAACTGGTCGAATACCGGGGTCCCCTCTAACTCGGTGTTGACGTTGTTGGCGAGGAGGTGAACTGAGTGAGCGACGGTCGTGAAGACAACACAATATTGGAAGTGGCTAAGGCTTATGATGTCTTTGATAGTTTCGGCCGTTATACCTTTCAGCAGGGTGCTCACCACAAACACCGCCTTCGGTTCGTTTTCTCCGCCAGCCTCAAAGCTTGAAAATTGCTTTAGGTTTCGTGCACCTGCTTCGAATAAACTGGCGGCTCCCCCGTTCCAGTGAAGACTCTCCGCACACTTGTCATCCATAAAAACAAGTGCTTTATTCACTTTTGACAGCACCTTCTCCCACATTTGGGCGGGGAAACCCATAAACCCGTCAGTCGTTAACATGTTGTCGATAGCAGTTGTTTGACAACCAGCTGAAAATTAAAAGAATGTAACCAAAACTTCACCAGACATCATTCCAAAACAACAACATAAACACATGAGTCTCCTAGAGGTGACGTGGCAGTGTGCGTCGCGACAGATCTACGTCACTGTCAATGCCGCACCGGCGTTTCATTAAAAGGCTTATTTTCGTGAAGACTGTCATGTTTCTATTATTTGTGAAAATGTAAACATTTGCGGTGGATAACTAGTTATTGTTTCGCGTGTTCCTCGCAGATTCCGTGTCATGAATCGACGAAACCAAGTTGAAATATTGAACTTGATGAAATTCTGAAATCTAGTAGCGTAGTTTGATTATGAAAGCTGGCAAGTGTGAGTTTCAAACTGATATTCAAGGCTACATGTAATCAGTTGATTCATTGTAACAATAAAGATCAATCTTCTCGAACCTCACACTGACCAATAGTAGCACGTCATTTGTTATAGCGTGGGGTAACAGGGGTTGAAGGGTGGGTGAACTGTCCCTATAGAAACGTGTTTGACAAACTGTCACTTCATTATCGGCTGTCACATTTAGGCTACCGTTATTTTGTAATGTCATCGCTTGTTAACAAGCCAACGATAGCTAGCTTGTAATTTTGATTATTAGCTTAAGGTTGACGATTGTAAACGTTTTTAGGTGTTGAAATTATTTGTTGTGAACTTGACACATTTGTCGCTAACGTAGCACTAATGCTCACGTGCTTGGCTGCTTGCTACGGTAAAGAGACGAAACAAGTTAGACTAGATTGTTGAAATGTCAGCTGAAGAAACCGACAAAACGACTGATGGAAGCGGCGGAGAAGACGAGGAGGAATGGTTATATGGTGGTAAGTTAAGAATATAAGTGACACTGACACTTGCCAGCTACGAAAAGCTGGTTAAACAGCCCACACTGGCTGCGACAGAGTCGACTACCAGCTGTTAGGACGCGTGGATCAGAAACTCTGAGAGAGCCGTGGGCAGCAGTGTCATAGCTAATAAATTGTCATCTCATACAAAAATACACAGACAGAGATATCCGGATCCAGCCATAGCACAGTAGATGAATAGGTTGAACCTAGTTTTTTGTTGTCGTGTCCTACACATACTGAGACAGACTGTGTTTCTGTTAGATGAAGGTGAGGAGGGGGTGGAGCAGTCGGAACCTGACAGGTAAGTTCCAGAGTACTGGTCGTAGTTGCAGGTAACACTACATCTGCCATACACACACACACACACACACACAGTCCTACACTGATCTAGCATTTTCTTAACACAGTTCTGAATCACACACACACACACACACACAATACACCTAGACATACAGCCTCCTCTTCACGCACACATATACACAGTTCTAGTCTGTTCATCTCTGTCATCAAATGTCCATAGGAAAGTAAACAAATGACATCAAATATATAGTATATGAGTATCATAGCACCTCTAGCTAAGTAAGCCGTACTAAGCACCATCTGTATCTCCATCTGACGGCCATAATGACTGCGAAGTTCAGCCTCTCTAATCCTGAGAGATCAGCCGGGATAGAAAAGCAGTGACCTGATCCAGGATACGATGCGATGCCACATTTGAAACTGTGCGACGCTAATGAAGCGTTCACGTCTAATGCACTTTTCACTGCTCGGTAATGACCAGGGCTGATCGCAGCGCGCTGTGTGTATGTATGTGTGTGTGTGTGACGCCGCTGAAATGTGCAGCCAGTCAAGTGGAACATTAGGAACTATTTGGATGCTTGTTAAGTGAGAGTGAGGCCCGGGCCGAAGGGGAGGGAGGGAGGGAGGGAGGGCATTGTTGGAGCAGCCATGTTGAACACAGCTCTCAGCCCACATCTCCTCAGAGTAAATGTACCGTGAATCATCCATTACACCAACGTCACCTCCTCTGGGACTGGAGAGATGCTGCGCTTCGGTGTGTATGAGTGTGTGTGTGCGTGTGTTTGTGAGTACGCGTGTCTGTGTTTGTGCGTATGAGTGTGGGCAGAATGCTTGTAGGAGCATGTTATATAAACGATAATCCTCATATCGGGCCTGTGGTCTTAAGTTCCCCCAGAGAGTCTGCAGAGAGAAAGCTCTTTCTGAGCTTCTAGCCGCTAGCTGACTTGAAGACCGCCGTGTTCCATTTTACAACTGCATTCAAACACTCGGCAAAAAATGCCTCTTCTCCTCCCCACTCCCTCTTTCCCTCCTCCTCCCCTCTCTTCCCTCCTCCTTCCCTCCTCCTCCCCTCTCCTCTTTCCTCCTCCCTCCTCCTCCCCTCTCCTCTTTCCTCCTCCCTCCTCCTCCCCTCTCCTCCTCCTCCCCTCTCCTCCTCCCCTCTCCTCCTCCCCTCTCCTCCTCCCCTCTCCTCCTCCCTCCTCCTCCCCTCTCCTCCTCCCTCCTCCTCCTCTTTCCTCCTCCTCCCTCCTCCTCCTCTTTCCTCCTCCCTCCTCCTCCTCCCCTCTCCTCCCTCCTCCTCCTCCCCTCTCCTCCTCCCTCCTCCTCCCCTCTCCTCCTCCCTCCTCCTCCTCTTTCCTCCTCCTCCCCTCCTCCTCCCCTCTCCTCCTCCCTCCTCCTCTTTCCTCCTCCTCCCCTCTCCTCCTCCCTCCTCCTCCCCTCTCCTCCTCCCTCCTCCTCCTCCCCTCTCCTCCTCCCTCCTCCTCCCCTCTCCTCCTCCCTCCTCCTCCCCTCTCCTCCTTCCTCCCCCCCCCTCTTGTCCTGTCCTCTCTTCAGGGGTGCTGCCCAGCCTGCTGAGGAGGTGACTCTCCAGCAGGGCAGAGAAGAGAAGGCAGAGAAGGTGCTGGTGGAGCAGAGAGCCCTACACACACACACACACACATCCCTTCCTCCCAGCACGGGGCTATGTATTAAAATATGCTGTGTGTGCGTGTGTGTATGCGTGTGTTTGTGTACTGTGTGTGTGTGTGACCAACAGGAGGCGGTGCAGGAGGAAGGTGCCAGTGACAGTGACAGTGATGATGATGATGATGTGTGCGTGACCATCGGAAATATAAAGTCTGGTGGCTCCTCTCAGTACAGGTGATATTCCTGTCAGCTTTCCTGCCAAATTCCCAAACCTCTTTTGGGGTCAAACTAACCACTATGGTTCATACTCACAGACGACTAAAATCATAATTCCTGGTCTTGATTCTCATAAATCTGCGCAGAAATGTTATTTGCGATTATTTGGTGATAAATCTTGGCTCTTTTTATACCGTAGTTTAGCGATCAAAATATTTGGATGAAATGGGAGTTGGTTGAAAAGGTCCCATGCTGCATCACAGGGAGTTGGATGCCTGCAGACAGCATGTCTAACTGTGTGTGCACTGTCCTGTAGTGAAGACAATAACTGTGTGTGTGTGTGTGTGTGTGTGTGTGTGTGTGTGTGTGTGTGTGTGTGTGTGTGTGTGCCTGCCTGCCTGCCTGCCTGCCTGCCTGCCTGCCTGCCTCTGCTCTCATTCTCAGTGTCTTTGGAGCCTCTCCTGTTAATCTCAATATTAAAACAGATGGCAGGACACATTCAGCAGGTAACCAGCCACCCTCCTCTCCCCCTCCTTCTCACTCCCCTCCCCCTTTTCTCCCCTCCTCCTCCCACTTCCTCCCTCCCCTCCGCCTCCTCCCTGTCTCTCTCACGTGTCTCTGCTCCCTCCCCTCCCCACTTCCTCCTCCCCTCTTCCTCCCTCCTCCTCCTCCCTCCTCCTCAGTGTCATGTGTGTGCAGGTGACCGTGTCTCTCCTCTTGCAGTTGGTTCCAGGCCCCGGGGGGTGGACCTGCAGGCTGGGGGCAGCATCAGTGGCCTGCCCGTCATGGAGGTGGACGTGGAGTCTTTGGAAGATAAACCCTGGAGGAAGCCAGGTGTGTGTGTGTTTGTGCACGTGTGTGGGCAAGCAAGTGTGTTTGTGTTTACATGTGTTTATGCAGGTGTGAGTGTGACAAGCGAGCAGAGGGAGGACATCTGTTTAGCGTGTGCGTGTGTGTGTGTGTGTGTGTAGGTGCCGACATCTCTGACTACTTCAACTATGGCTTTAATGAGGAGACATGGAAGGCCTACTGTGAGAAGCAGAGGCGACTGCGAGCCAGCTACGAGGGCCTGCCCTCCACCAAGATCCTGGTACGACCACAAGCAGCCTGACCACACTCTGACCACACTCTGACCACACTCCGACCACACTCCGACCACACTCCGACCACACTCTGAGCACTCTGCTGCTGTTCCCACCAGGTACAGCAGGGGCGCATGTCCCATGGAGAGAAAGGGGGCCGTTCTGAGTACTCTTCCGCCAGATCCAGGTACTCTAGCCTCACTAGTCTCTACGCTGACTCACTAGCCTCTATTCTGACTCACTAGCCTCTACGCTGACTCACTAGCCTCTACCCTGACTCACTAGCCTCTACCCTGACTCACTAGCCTCTTCTCTGACTCACTAGCCTCTACTCTGACTCACTAGCTTCTACCCTGACTCACTAGCCTCTACTCTGACTCACTAGCTTCTATTCTGACTCACTAGCCTCTACGCTGACTCACTAGCCTCTACTCTGACTCACTAGCCTCTACGCTGACTCACTAGCCCCTAACCCTGACTCACTAGCCTCTACAGAGCCAGGTATCTCAGACAGACTGACTCCATGTTGACATTCCGAGCAGGCGATGCCTCTGGCCGTCAGGTCAGTTGATGTTGTACCTCTCAAATGAAGACCTCATGTGCCCCTCCAGTCATGTTGCCGTTAACGACCACCTGCGCAGAGTTTGGGGGTGGGGTGGGGAGGGGGGCAGGGCTCCAGTGCAGCTCCTGGTGTTTTACTGCCCAATTACTGCGTCCAGTCATCTCTCCAGCCCAGACTGGCCAGACGCCAGGCTAGCTCACACCCAGCTGCTTCAGGCCTAGCTGTGTCCTCACCTGGTGCTCTCTCACGCACACACACACACACACAGTCGCTTCCCCAACACACACACACACATACCCCTCCAACACACATACACGCATGCACAGTCGCCCCCCTGACACGCGCACACATACCCCTCCAACACACATACAGTTCCCCATACACAGACAGACAGCTGGTGCTGACTGGCTGGTGCTGACAGACTGGTACTGACAGACTGGTACTGACTGGCTGGTACTGACAGACTGGTGCTGACAGACTGGTACTGACAGACTGGTGCTGACAGACTGGTGCTGACAGACTGGTGCTGACAGACTGGTGCTGACAGACTGGTACTGTGGCTGGTGCTGACAGACTGGTAGACAGCTATAGTGTTTGACGCAGTTGAGATGTTTTGCTTTGTAATGGTTACTCCAGATGAAGACCTAGTGACAGAAATGGGTTATTGTTCTATGTATGTGTGTGTGTGTGTCTGTGTGTCTGTCTGTCCAGTGACCCAGATATGAGTATGTGCTAATAGTTGGCATGGGTCAGTGTGGGTCATGGGGGGAGAGAGGGACTGGAGGGAACTGGGGGGGGGAGGGGGGAGGGATGGTTTCATGTGCTGGGGGGAAACATCCAGTCTGCTCCCAGCATGCACCTCACCGGGGGTGATTCTCCTTGTCTCCCACGCTGACCTGTGTTTCCAGCAGGATATCCGGCGGCACCATCAATGTGATTGGAGGACAGTCTGGCTGCATCAGCAGGGTGGAGGGACGACGACGCCCCAACAGCGAAGGAAATAACATACAGGTAGTGTCTGTGTGTGTGTGTGTGTGTGTGTGTGTGTGTGTGTGTGTGTGTGTGAGTGTCAACATCAATCTTTTTCCCCAGTCCCACAATGAATCAGTGCGTGTGTGTGTGTGTCCTTCAGGTGGTGTCAGAGCCCTCCTCTGATGCAGAGGCCCCTCCCACTAAGATGTCTCCCTTCTTCCCCCCCAACATCCCCCCTCCACCCTTCCTGCCACCCCCCAATGTCAGCTCCGCCCCTCCTCTCATCCCCCCTCCACGTAAGTCACCCCCCACCCTCAACACATCTGTTCAACCCTGAGGTCGGAGGTGTTGAACTTTGATAGAGGCTGGTTTGAATCCCGGGCTGGGAAACCCTTGAAGAACTCCACTACCCAGCAGGCATCATGTCACCTTCAGCTGTACAAAGTGTGTGTTTGTAAAGATGCCCCTGCAGTGATCTTTGTGTGTGTGTGTGTGTGTGTGTGTGCGCACGTGTTATGGATATGTGTCTTCCTCCAGGTGTCTATAATATTTTCCACGTGTGTGATGTGTGTATAAGTGGTGCGTGTGTGATGTGTGGGTGTATGTATGAGTGGAGTGTGTGTGTGTGTGTGTCTTCATCCTGCAGGGGCAGGAAGCCTACTGGCTCAGACTCAGCTTAAGCTCTGTCATCTTTTCATCTTCAAAGATGCCAAAATAGCAGCCCCCCGATTCACCCTCACACACACACACACACAGTCACCACTCACACACACCCACGCATACCCTAACGCACACACACACACGCACACTCTGTCCTCTGCTACCTCTGTGTATCATCTCTCTGACCAATGCCAGAGCTGCTAATACAACCCAAATACCCAGCATCCTGCCCCCCCCTCTCTGTACAGGTGTGTGCGTGTGTGTTCTCCCTGTGGCCCCGCCTCCATTGTGAAGTCATAGGCTCTGCCTCCTTTTGTGATGCAAATGTTGGTGTGTGATAAAAATAGCTCCTGGACGACGGAATTGTGCTGGGCCAGCAGATTGTGGCACGAGAAATGTGCTGAACAGACCGACCATGAAGAGAGGAGGGCAGAGAGGTGGGGGGGGGGGGGGTAGGGAGGAGGTGAGAGACAGAGAGGGGGTGGGGGACATAGAGGAGGGGCAGGGGAGAGAGAGGAGGCCGAGGGGAGAGAAAGGAAAGGCTATCTTTCTCCTGGCGCAGTGGGGTCACTGGAGAGCAGGGGGTTCAACCCTGGTCCTCAGGGACCCCCTGTCCTGCATGTTTGAGATGTTTCCCTGCTCCAACACATCTGATTCAAATGAATGGGTTGTTATCAAGCTCTGTGGAAGCCTGATAACGACCATTCATTTGAATCAGGTGTGCTGGATCAGGGAAACATCTCAAACAGGCAGGACGGCGGCCCCCGAGGGACCAGGATTGAACACTGTAGAGGTTTGCTGTTGGACTGTTGTCATGGCAGCGAGTGGTCTGGGTCTGGTCTGCTGTCTGTGTCACCTGCTTGCTCAAGTTTAAAGATGCTCCATCAAGCTAACAAACTGCTTTAATAAGGAACCAACAGTTAACTGATTACAATGTTCTCGATCGAGACATAAGGGACATTATGGAGTCAAACATATAAATCATGACCTCATCTCCCTAAGCAGCCACGGTAGAGAGAGAAGAAAGAGAGGGAGGAGAGGGGGGGGGGGGGGAGGACCGGAGAGAGAGGTTTAGAAGACGGTGCCTGCAGCTACACTAGAGGCAGAGACATCACTGTGCCATCACAGCTGATTCTCTGTCCTTCATACCACATCAACAACTGCCTTCCCTCTGGTGCAACTATCAGAGGACTGTGTTTGTGTGTGTCCCAGGCTCAATGTCCTTGTTTAATGTTAGAGGTTCCCATCCTGCAGACTGACACCTGTGCTCTCTCATCCAGACACTCTTCCTCCTCCTCCTCTCCCCCCCTTCCTCTTCCTCCTCTCCCCCCCTTCCTCCTCCTCCTCTTCCCCCCCCCCTCCTCCTCTTCCCCCCCCCCTCCTCCTCTCCCCCCTTCCTCCCCCTCCTCCTCTCCCCTCCTCCTCCTCCTCTTCCCCCCCCCCCTCCTCCTCTTCCCCCCCCCCCCTCCTCCTCTTCCCCCCCCTCCTCCTCCTCTTTCACAGTTGTTCTGTTTTAAGAACACAGTGCGCCTTATGTCGCTCTCCCATTGGGGGGTCTCTGGAAAAACAGAGAGGCATGGCGTCCAGATGTGTGTGTGTGTGTGTGTGTGTGTGCTCCTCTTCAAAGGAGCTGAGTGTGTGTGTGTGTGGGGGGGGGGGGGGCTCTTTACATCACATGCTGCCTCGCGTTACAAACTGTGGCCATTAGAAGGACACTCAGTCGTTTGACAAGGCTGCTGTACAAAGGTGAAAGGCTACTATGATGAAGACATTACACTGCTCGCCACGCGCGTCACTGGTTATTTTACCTGGGTGTGTGGTGATGTGTTCTGATGAGTGGGTGTGGTGTTCATGTGTGTGTTGATGTGCCTTGCAGGGATCCCCATCACTGTCCCTCCACCTGGTAAGCATCCCTAACTCTGACTTACTGGCTGACTGGTGTTACTGGCTGGCTGGTGTTACTGGGTGACTGGTTTTACTGGCTGGCTGGTGTTACTGGCTGACTAGTGTTACTGGCTGGCTGGTGTTACTGGCTGACTGGTGTTACTGGCTGGCTGGTGTTACTGGCTGACTGGTGTTACTGGCTGACTGGTGTTACTGGCTGACTAGTGTTACTGGGTGACCGGTGTCGCTGGCTGGTGATGAGTTGCTTTAGCACAATTTACCCCTTCGTCCTGTTTCTTGGCAGGCTGCTTCTTGCTTCCTGTCAGGCTGCTTCTTGTCAGGCTAGTTCCTGTTTCATGTCAGGCTGCTTCTTGTCAGGCTGCTTCCTGTTTCCTGTGAGGCTGCTTCCTGTTTCCTGTCAGGCTACTTCCTGTCGGGCTGCTTTCAGTTTTCTATCAGGCTGCTTTCTGTTAGGATGTTGAATGCCCCCCTCGCCCCTTCTTTTGTCCTGCAGGCTTTCCCCTCCTAACTGGAGCCCCTCCCCCCTCTCTCCTCCCGTCCTTGGACAGGTAAGTCCTGTTTGTGTGTGTGTCCACTGTCCACTAGTGTGTGTGTGTGTGTGTGTGTGTGTGTGTGTGTGTGTGTGTGTGTGTACCTATGTTTGTTTGTATGTGTTTGTTGGTATTAGTGGGTGTACATTATGTTGTATCCCTGCCTGGCCAACTGCGTCCGCTATAGAAGGAGGAGAGACTTCAGACACAGCCGAGACAGAGAGAGAGACAGAGAAAGAGACCGGCAGAGAGACCGGGAGAGAGACCGGGAGAGAGACCGGGAGAGAGACAGAGAACGCTGCTACTCTCCAGCCGGGGATATCAGAACCAGGAACACACACAGGCAAGAGAGATAAGATGTAGAGAGAGGGAGGTATAGAGAGGGAGAGAGGAAGGTACAGTGTAGAGAGAGAGAGGGGGAGAGGGAGAGAGAGAGGGGGGGGAGGGGGAGGGAGGTGGAGAGACAGAGACATTCGCTATGCAGGGAGGTTGACTCTGAGCTGCAGGTTATCTGAAGACAGGAAGTGAGTCTGCCATGTGTGCGTTATTGGGGCCTCTGTCCTTGCCCCCCCCCCCCCCCCTTCCACTGTCTGCACTCTGGCCAAATAAGGCAGTAAACCAACAGTGGCGTCCTGTTTGAGACCCCAGTCACCTTCTCATCCCTCCCTTCCTCCATCCCTCCCTCCCTCCCTCCCCAGGTCACACTGCCCCCCTGCTGTCTCAATGTTCCTAAATGGACTCAGTCTGGGAGCGGATCCCTTCTGGAGTCTGCCTTTACAGCTCATACTTTATTCCTGTTCCCTCTGTGTCTCTCTCTCCCTCATCCTACTGTCCTCTCCTCTCAGCCCACCTTTGATCCTCTGAGCCTCTTTATGGATCATTTCATCTTCACACACACACTCACTCATTCACACACTCACTCGCACATTTATATGTTTTAGTGCTGACCTGAGAGAGATGGAGGGATGGATACAGGGAGGGATGGATGGATGATAGAAGGGATAAATAGATGGATAGAGGGATGGGCTATTTGTAGATCAGTGTGTTCTGGTTCACACCTGGTAACAAGCTTCTTGGAGGAGACACACTCACACGTTGGCCCTCAGTGTTCTGTCGGAAGTGGGCGTGGCGCCAGGCCAATAATAGACCCCCCCAGCTCCGCCTCCTTCCCTGGTTGGCCGACGTGTGCTGAGACTTGTCAGCCAGCCAATCACATCAAACATCTGGGAGACTCTGCATCGGAAGCGGCCCGTTGATCATGGAGTCACCCTCGTGTCTGTCTCGCTCTCTCTCTTCTTCCTTGTCTCCTTCCCTCTATTCTCTTTCTCTCCCTCACTCCTTCCCTCTCTCGCTCTCCTTCTCCCCCTCCCTCTCTCCTTCTATCTGTATTTGTTTGTCCTCTTTCTTTGATCGGACACAAAAATGGATGACTTCCAGCTCAGTGTGCTCATCCCAGCCTGGCTGGGAGGTGGAGAGGGGGGGGGGGGTGGTGGAGGGAGGGAGGGAGGGGATGACTAGAATAGATAGTCTTCACAGGGATGGAAAATCAACAGTATCCTATTTTCCCGGAATGTGGATCTCATTAGTCCCTGCGTTATTGTTTGTACAACGTGACGCCCCAGTACATAACACGGAACATATGACTTATGATAACATAACACAGTGCACAGGACAGGTTCTAACAGCACATACAGTACCTCTGGTCTGCACCTCTCTGTGTCGCCCAATGTTCTCACTGACCTGCGCTGACTTTGCGGAGGTTTCCCCCATTCAGAGTTTTTCCTGCAAGTTTGTCCTTGTCATCTCAGAGGGTCTTAAGTTGGTTTAGGTGCAGTTCTGTGGGCGTATGTGAAGCCCTCTGTGACATGGCTTGTAAAAAGGACTGTACCAATGAAATTGTATTTGATTACATATAACAATAAGTAACCTAGATTATCACAGGACAGGTTATTCACACTACATATGACAGATCAGGATCACAGTATAATACATGTCGTATTCTGTTTTCCAGTTCTCACCGTGAGGGCTATGATGGACCCCCCGCCCCCCCCTTCCCCTTTCCTCCAGGTAGGTGCCCCCCCCTCCTTCCCTCCTATCAGGCGACTGGCCTGCCTACGTCTCTCCACCCACCCTTCCCCTTCTCCTATCAGGTGACTAGCCTGCCTGTGTCCCTCCCCCCCCCCCCCCCCCCAGGTGTGTACCCTCCAATCCCAGGCTGGCCCGGGGTGATTGACAGCACCAAGGCCTGGGAGTATTTCTCCCGGCAGGAGCGAGAGAGGGAGCGAGGCCACGACAAGGACAGAGAGCGAGGGAGGGAGCGCGCTCACGACAAGGAGAGGGAGAGAGGGAGGGACCGAGAGCGGCAACGCAGCCCCTCCTCCCCCCTCTACCACAGGTGAGACTCGCCCCTCCCCGGCTGGGCTAGGGGTCACCCCTGGTGTGGCAGCTGGACCCAGGCCGGCCCTGGCCTGCTCCACACGGGCTGCCTGGCGTGTGTTAGCGGCCCCTCACACCTGCCCAGCAGACAGGCTGGACATGAATGGGCGGTGGGGCTGAGTGGAGGAGAGGCAGAGAGAGGAGAACTGCTGCCCAGATGTGGGACGGGGGGGCGGGGCAGGGCAGGGCGGAATGAGGGAAGGGATTCCTGGAGAGGTGGAGAGAAGAGGTGAGGGAGGAGAGGAGAGGGAGAGGAGAGCACACACACACACACACACACACACACACACACACACACACACTGGTCCACTGCCCCGCAGTCTGCCCATACACACACATGTTCGTACTGTACAAACAGACACTCTCTCTCACACACAAAGCTGCTGCCCTATATTTCCCAGCTACACTCGTGTTGACCGGCAGCCAGATGCCTCATTAATGGATATCAACACAGACAGATGTTGGCTCTGACACTCACACATGCACACACAGGCCGCACTCATACACACACGCGCGCGCGCGCGCACACTAACGCACACACGCATGTCCTTGGTCCAACTAGTGTCATTGATCAGCAGAACTCTGCTCTAGTGGACTGGTGTAGCACATCTGTCTCTGCCCACACACAGAGAGGGAGGGGGAGGGAGTAGAGATGGGGCGGCAGAGAAGATGGAGTGGAAACCCTCTCCTCCAAAGGCTCACGTCATGCGTGTGTGTGTTTATGTATTTGTGTGTGTGTGTGTGTCAGATGTGGTAGTGCTAAGCTGAGAGAGTTAGCCACAGAGTCAGTGGTGCTAACTCTGAGGCATGCACCCCAGACACACACACACACCCGAGCACACAACTGACCCGTGTGTGTGTGTGTGTGCGTGCGCAGCGAGGAGGAGAGGCCACACCACAGGGATCACGGCGAGCGCGGCTACAGAGATCGCTACAGCAGAGAGAGGAGGCTCCGCGACAAGGACGAGGGCAGGCACAAGTCCTCACGCAGGTATCACACACACACGCACACAAATACATATACACACACGCCCACACAACAATGATAGACAAGGCTATTGTGATGGACCGTGTGTGTGTGTGCGTGTGCGCGTGTGTGCGTGCGTGTGTGTGTGTGTAGCAGCAGCAGCAGGAGGAAACAGGACAGTGAGGAGGGAGATGGCCACCGCAGACACAAACACAAGAAGAGCAGGAGGAGCCGGGAGGACAAGGAGACCAATGACGAGCCCTCTGCAGACCAGGAGAACCAATCAGGAGCAGCCGAGTGACTTTGTGTTCCCCTGGCTGGCCAACAGCAGGCCTGGGTGTGGCCAGGGGCAAACTAGACTGCCCCCCCACCTCATTTCAGTTTGTTTTTAAGACGTGAACCCAGAGAAGGGTCACTGTGTACGTTGTATGCAGCTGTTTGTGTTGTCCCGCCACCTTAGTGGGGTTCCTTTAGTTGAGTTGAAGGAATTAGTTTGGATAAAAAGCGTCTGTGTGAATGTGACTGGGCTTCATCTACTCATGCAGACACACACACACACACACACACTATCTCACTCATACAGAGAATACATAAATACTCACTAAGTTTACACTATAGAAATTCCCACACAAACTCGCACTTTTCAAATGACTTTATTGATTATTTGACCAGAGGTACAGTCATACAACCAGACAGACTGTAGGGACAGTCATTCAACCAGACAGACTATGTACAGTGTAGCTACAGTCATACAACCAGACAGACTGTAGGTACAGTCATTCAACCAGACAGACTGTATGTACAGTGTAGGTACAGTCACAATCAGACAGACTGTAGGTACAGTCATTCAACCAGACAAACTGTAGGTACAATGTATGTACAGTCATACACTCAGACAGACTATGTACAGTGCAGGTACAGTCATTCAACCAGACAAACTGTAGGTACAGTGTAGGTACAGTCATACACTCAGACAGACCATAGGTACATTCATTCAACCAGACAAACTTTAGGTACAGTGTAGGTACAGTTATGCAATCAGACAGACTGTATGTACAGTATACGTACTGTCAGTCATTCAACCAGACAAACTATGTACAGTGTAGGTACAGTCATTCAACCAGACAAACTGTAGGTACAGTCAGAACAGACAGGTATGACTGTACCAACTGAAGCTACAGTCAAACAGACTATAGTGGGAGACACACAAGCCCCAGCTTTCCAACTGAAACACACAAACCAAGTCAGCTAAGATTTTTCTTCTCAAAAGTAGTAAAATCATTAAGGCCTCCACAACGTCACCTTAACATCACTCATAACAGATGATGAACACATTTTACTTGTATTTTTCTATATTTTATCACCAACGGTTTGTCTAACTTAGCAACAGCTTCAGAAAACAATGTGCACACAAAGATGACTTGGCAGAGTGTCATCAGGCCATGGACCACCATCATCAGCACAAACAGAACCAAGCCATGAAACCAAACAGAAACATAGTACAAGTGCTTGTATCACTACATTTTAGACACCCAACATTCACAGTAAATAAATGTGAGTCCCAACTAAATGCATACTATAACATACAACTACAGTAATTGGCAATGTGTCCCTAACCCCTCACCCCCCCGCCCGCCAATCATTCCTGTGTGCAGTCCGAGGACAACCCTTTCGTCCAATCCAATTGCTCCCTGCGTTGGGGGAGGGCCATACAGCCACACCCCACAGCACCCTGTTCCTGAGGGGATGTGTAAAGTCACATGGTTTGCCCCTCCCCAATCCTGGCAAATTTGGTTGTCCATCGGGAGTCAGGGTTCCATAGCAACGTTTCCAAGCCACTCCCCCCCAGTGTTGTGTTAGACCAGAGGGGCAGGTCTCCAAGGGGGCGGAGTTCAAGTCTCCTGTGTGTGTGTGGGGAGGGGGGTGAGGGGGTGGGGAGTTTCAGGAGGTGGGGCATCCATGGGAGCTGGGCTCCAGGGTGTCTCTGAGGTGGGGTTACAGGGGGCGTGTCTCTGGGGGGCGGGGCTCCAGGGGGCGTGTCTCTGGGGCGGGGCTACAGCAGGCTCCCAGGCCAGGAGACGATGGTCAGGGTGATCCGTCCCCTCAGCTCCTTCAGCAGTCTGACCAGCGCCGTGTGGGTCATCCCCCACGTGTTCTTACTGTTTACCTCCAGCAGGATGTCCCCACATCTGCACACACACACATACACACAACCACACACACACACACACAACCACACACACTGAGTTGACATTGTGGCTAGTGCGACAGGCAGAGCAAACGTGTCAGAGCGGCAGGGCACCCTGCGGCGTGGGGGGCGGGGCTTACCGTATGCGCCCGTCATTGTAGGCGGGCGTTCCCTCCACGATGGAGCGTATGAAGAAGGACTGGTTGCAGTTGACCTCCTCCTGACCTCCCACGATGCTGAACCCCAGGCTGCCCGCCGTGTTGCGGCGCAGGACAATGTCCTTGCAGCAGTACAGGTGCCTGGACGCACACAGGAAGTCACACACAGGAAGTGAGTCCAACACACAGGAAGTGAGTCCGACGCACAGGAAGTGAGTCCAACGCACTGGGAGAGCTGAGACTGAGGAGGAGGAGGGAGGACAGCGAGAGGAGGAGGAGAGCAGAGGGGCAGGGTGTCTCACCTGGGAAGCTGCAGCCAGGACACCCAGAGGGGGGAGTAGTCTTCGCTGGTCGGGGGGCGCTTGGTGCCCTCGGTGGGGGAGGGGGTGCGGCAGGGGGGGGAGGGGGTGAGGCAGGGGCCGTCCAGCGGGCTCTCCTGCAAGGGGTGCATCTCCAGCACCTTCAGCACCACGGGGGACGAGGTGTTCTTCAGGTTGGTCACCGCCTCCCCCCTCGTCACCCCCGTCAGCTCCACGCCGTTCACACTCAGCAGGATATCACCTGGTGGGAGGGGGGGGGGAGAGGGGAGCGTTACCCCGGCAATGTCTTTCACAAAGACAACTTCACAGGACTTCAAGGACTCGTCTCTGTGTTGAATATTCAGTAGCCTCCCGCCGCAAGAGAACAAAGAAACAGCTGCACACTGGACACCTCCACACACACACACACACCTGCTCATTGGACACCTCCCTGGTAATCACACACACACACTCCTGCTCACACACATACACCTGTGCATGCGCACACACTCGCAGACAGACAGCGATGCTATACCCTGATTTGACTGTCTGTGTGTGGATGTGAGAGTGTGTGGATGTGTGTGTGTCTCCAGTAGAGCTGTGTATTTCAGACCTGACTGCTCCAGCATAATGAGCTGATCAGCTACTGCCTGCTGGTCTCCTGGAACCATCACTTCAGAGGGATGTGTTGTTTGGGTGTATGTGTGTGTGTGTGTGTGTGTACTTGTGTGTGTGTGTGTGTGTCTCTATTAGTAGTTCTCTGATCCACAGCCGGTGTGTGTGCTCTGCAGGATAAACAAGTTCATTAATAAAACAAGAGCGTTCGCGTCTGTCAACAAGCCTGATCTACACACGCACACAGACACAAATGCCACGCAACACTGAACACTGACAAATGCCTGTCTCTGAGTGTGTGTGACAGTGAGGGTGTGTGTATGTTTGGTTCTGTAGCAAGGGTGTGTCTGCTGTGTCAAAGCATGTGTGGGATAGTATTTACATTACATTTAGTCATTTAGCAGACGCTCTTATCCAGAGCGACTTACAGTAAGTAAGGGACATTCTCCCCGAGGCAAGTAGGGTGAAGTGCCTTGCCCAAGGACACAATGTCATTTGGCACAGCCGGGAATCGAACCAACAAGTTCTGATTAATAGCCTGACTCCCTAATCACTCAGCCATCTGATCCCCTGATATTTGTCTGTGTGCGTGTGGGATAGCATGTGTGTGTCCGTGTGTCTGTGTGTGTGTGTCCGTGTGTGTACCTTTGCGTATGGAGCCCTCCTGTCCCACCACCCCGCTGGCGTCCACGTTGGTGACATAGACCGGCAGGTCCCAGCCCCGGCTGGACACGCCCCCTGCCACCGTCATGCCCAGAGACTCGTGGGGCAGTTTGGACAGGGTCACTGTCTTCTCGTAGCAGCCCGGCTTCTCACACGAGTCCTGGGGTTGGGGGGGGGGGGGTGACAAGTCAGTGTGTGAGTCATGTGTTTGTGCTTGACTGAGTGTGTGAGTACACATGTATGCGTGATTGTGTGTGTGTGTGTGAGTCACAGTGAGTGGGTTGCTGTGAGTAACAACTCTACGAAGTGCTGCATTCACACCTTCTGCTCACAGTCACATGACCGCAGGACGCCACACCGGCCTGACCGCTGCTGCTAGAGCATGTGTGTGTGTGTGTCTCTCTAGATGTGTGTGTGTGTGTGTGTGTGTGTGTGTCTCTCTAGACGTGTGAGAGTGCGGGTCTCTCTCTCTAAATGTATGTCTGTGAGTCTCTCTTTCTCTGAATGTGTGTGTCTTTCTCCGTGTGTGTGTGTGACTCCAGACAGAGAGAGATCTTCTGTTCAGGTCTGAGATTAGAACCTAATCCACTCTCCACATCATCTCCTGTCTTCCACTAAGCCTCTTTATCTCCAGTACAGTCGCTGGCCCTCTGTAGTATCTCCTGCTCCCAACTCGCTCCATTCTGTCTCAACATCTCTTAATCTCGCTCTGGCGCTTTGAAGTGTGCAGCTCGACGGGCTTCCCCTCCGCCTCTCAGACGGAGGATCCAGAAGGGAGGAGATTAGAAAAAGGGAAGGTGTCTGCTCGGATAATGAGCCGCGGGAAATCTTGATTTAGTTCAGAGGATGAATCATGGGGGGGGGGGGGGGGGGAGGGAGGAGGAGAGGGGAGGGGAGGGGATGAGAAAGGGGAGAGGATGGGAGGAGAAAGCAGAGGAGAGGAGGACAGAGGATGGGGGGAGCAGGGGAGGGCAGAAGGGAGAAGAAGAGAGGAGAGAACAGGGGATGGGAGTAGGGGGGTGCATGCAGGGAGGAGGAGTGGGCCTCACCAGCAGGGTGTGCTCCATGTCTACAGGTGAGTAGGGGGGGGGGTCCCTCCAGTGCCCAGGGGGGCTCCTGCAGCAGGTCCGGGGGGGGCTGGCACACCTGACGAGACACCAGGAAGTGGACGCTCTCCTCGCTGGCCTGGAGGGGAAGCACCAGAGAACCGGATCAGAACCACACACACTAACACACACACTAACACACACACTAACACACACTAACACACATGCTAATACACAGACTTTTCACCAGTTCAGTGAGGCAGCCTGTGATACAGTATGCGTAGAAGTCTCTCCCTCTAAACTGCCTGTCCACCCACTCACCATACTGAGTCATTATCACACACTCCCAGTCACACACATGCACACTCACACTTGCAGAGTCTCTGGGTGGCAGGGCAGACTCCTTCATTAAACCAGCCCAGCTCATTAGCCAACTCGTTATCTCCTTAATTGGACTAATTTCATCTCCCTGATAGAAGCGTCCAGTGGAGGTCGGCCATCTTGGATCCACTGAGCCAGCCAATCAGTTCCCTCAGGAGCACACACACACACACACACACACTCCCCGGGAACAGCCGAACCGAGCACAGACTCACCACCACCAACTACAATTAACCACAATTACTGCAATTAACCACAATGAAAGGAAATGAACCATATTTCCCCTCACAGTCAACCACAAGGAACCAGAACCATGAAGCAGCCAGCACCAATTACCCAGAATCCCCCACAGTCTTTCACTGTCAGACCCAGGACCAGGACCAGGGGTCTCATTTATTTAAAAAAATTATAAAATGCGTGGGATTCTTACTAAAAGTGTACGTACGCCCAAAAGCCTAAAATGACGTACGCACACAAAAATTCAGAAAAGATTTATAAAACCGTGCGTACGCACACCTGTACGTAATGTTCCCTTTATAAATCACAGATTACCCACAAGTGTGCGTACGTGAATCAGCATTGTACCCCGCCCTGAACATGCCCATTTTTAACCATAAATAGTCAATGCAAAGCACCTCATGGATGCTAATCTAGTATTTCATCATGACCCTGGCATACGATTGTTCTTTACGGTGAATCATAGCGCATGACAACTTCTCAGTTAGCCTTTTGGTGGAGCCCGAAAACTCCGAAAATGTGGTGGCCGGAAGATCACCAATTAAAAAAAACTGTGCGAGTGGCGTCAACTGTGGCAGCGATACTGCGAGTAGAGATATACAATTTGAAAACAAAAGCGTTTTGTTATGAACAGTAATCTATTAAAGTCTGGACTGATAACGAGGACGTAGAGTGTAGCGATTGCACGGGAGCTTAACGACTGTATTTCCAGTTTTTGAGGATATTTGCACAGTATTAAATACATATATTTAGTTATACACTGTGTTCTGCAGTTATCTAAAGGTAGTATATATGATGTTATCTTGTATTCCATGCAGTCGGGGAATCTCCCCCTCCTGAACTCCCGTAGTGGACAATCTGATGGTGAGGAAGCGCTGAATTTTTATGTAAAATTTGGGTTGGATTGTACAAGGTGGTTATGGAACAAGAATCACTCAGTACAAGCGCAAATAACACTGCTGGATGCAATCTTCATGATAATCATGAAATTGAATGAAAAAAACGTGTGTGAGGAAAACAAAATATATAAATATTACGAGTAATGTTCTTCCCACATTCAATTTCTGCAGTCTGACTACAGTACGGTCATCTGCGTCGCCAATTCCAACTGTTTTCAAAATGTGCGTAGGCCTACGGGAGGGTCAGAGTTTGCGTGGAGGACCGCACATTCTCCCGTCAAGTTAGTTTTTTATAAATCAGGACCTTTGCGTGGAAAGTACCTTACACACATTTTCAGCCCCGTTTTGTGCGTACGCAAGCTTTATAAATGAGACCCCAGGATATCTGTAATCAAACTATCCAAACCCTCCCCCCCCTCAACCCCCCCCTCCCCTTCCTCATCCCCCCCCTCCCCCCCCTCATCCCCCCCCCCCTCCCCCCTCCCCTCACCTGTATGAGCAGCGCTGCGTGCTCGGGCGCCCCGTAGCGCAGGTCGTGCCCGTTGATGGCGAGCACGCGGTCGTTGACGCACAGCTGGCTGTCGCGCTCGGCCAGGCCGCCCTCCAGCAGGTGGAAGACGAACACGCCGTGCTCGTCCGGCCGCCGCACCAGCTTGATGCCCAGCTGCTCGTCCGGCGTGCTCTTACTCAGCACCACGTGCAGGCTGTCCTCCCTCTGGCCGGGGGCGGGGCCGGGGGCGGGGCTGAGGCGGGGGGCGGAGGGGTAGGAGGCCCCCGCGCCGCCCCCGGCGGCATCGTGGGCGTGGCTGCGGGACCGGTAGCGGTGGCGCTGCTCGCGGAGCACCGTGAGGCGCAGGAGCGAGCAGGGCTGCTTCAGGGTGGCGAGGGCGAAGCAGTGGTGCACGTTGCTGATGTCGATGCCGTTCACCTGGAGGGGTGGGGGATATAAACGGAGTTATGACACATGTAGACCCCCCCTCCAACACACACTTCTCTCTCACATACACACCTCTCTCTCTCTCTCTCTCTCTCTCTCTCCTTTCTCTCTCTCACAGACACACACACACCTCTCGCTCTCTCTCTCACACACACACACACACACACACACACCCCTCCCCACCTTGAGGATCATGTCTCCAGGCAGCAGTCGTCCGTCGCGGGCGATCACCCCCTCCCGGTAGATGTCCTGGATGAGGATGCGGACCAGCGGTGTCTCGCTGCCCCCGACGATGCTGATGGCTAGGGGCTCGGCGGGGTCGATCCTGGTGATCTTGATGCTGATGATCTCGCCGTCCGGGATCAGGTGGTGAAGCTGGGGGAGGAGCAGCACTGGGGGCAGCAGGGGAGAGGAGAGGGGGGGGGAGGCAGGGTTAGTCAGAACAAAACACACTCTTATTCATACTTCCAGAATGAAATACAACACACAAGCACACGCTCACACACACTCTACTTGCACCGCCCCCCCCCCTCGCCTGGCCAGACTGTATCCCCACTCTGCAGTTTCTCTGCTTCAGAGTCAATATTTCCTCTTCATCACCACAGACACAAGTCAGACTGTTACACAACCTCTCTCTCTCTCTCTCTCTCTCTTCCTCCTTTCTCTCCTCCCCCCTCCTCTTTCTCTCCCCTCTTCTCTCTCCTTTTCGCCTTCTTCTCTCTCTCTCTCTCTCTCTCTCTCTCTCTCTCTCCCTTTAACCTCAAGTTCATCTCTCTTCTTCTCTTACTCTCCTCCCCCCTCTTCCCTTCTTATCTGATGGACCAGAGGACTTTATGCAATCTGCAGATGAATTATTAAAGCATCATATGCTGCAGTTACACCAAGGGATCCCAGCCCTGTAACTCTGCACACAAACACAGACAAACACAGACGCACACATAAATACCACACACTCTACAGGGAATCAGTGAAAGTGCAGACGCAGCACAGCAAGCAGTGACATCATAGCACCCGAATCTACTCTCGCCAACAAACCTGGTAACACAAAGGACACATGCGCATATGCTCGCTAACAGACACACACATGGGAAACACACCCACCCACACATGCACACATGTGCAACAAACATACACATCCCTCATAGCCCCCGCCCCCCCCCCCCCTCCTCCCCCATACACACACACGCAGGATATACGGTACCTTCGGGCGGCGTGCTGGTGTTCCTGGCGTTGTCCCGCTCCTCCGTGGTCTCGTTGGAGACGGCGTTCCCGCTCTTGGTTCTGCGCAGCACGCTGAACGCTCGGTTCAGACGCCGGAACGAGCGGCTCCGCACAGAGCTGCGGTCAAAACTGCGGACTGCAAGAGGGGGGAGGGGTGGGGGTCAAGAACAGCCTGGAAATGCTAGCACCCCTCCTAGCACCCCTTGCATCCCTGCTAGCATCTATCCCTGCTAGCATTCTTGTGAGAATCCCTGCTAGCAGCATAGCTCTGCTCAAGGGGGAAAGGGAAGGGAAAGGGTAAGGGGGGAGGGCATTGAGGTTGGGATGGATGAGTTTGTGGAGGAGTGACCTTCTCATTCAGTATTATTCATTATGCTCTCCCCCCTTTCTCTCGCTCTCTCTCTCTCTCTCTCTTTCTCTCTCTCTCCTTCCTCTACCTCTCTCTGTCCTTCCTTCCTCTTTCTCTCCCCCAGTCTTTCCTCTCCACTCTCCAACACTCCACCTCTCCTTTTCTGTCTTTTCTCTCTACCTGTCCTCTCCTTTCCTCCTCTCTCTCCCTCTCCCCTTCTCTCCGCTCAGTCCAGGCATGTTATGGATTGGTAAACCAAGATGATAAACCTAATTGGATAACAGGGCTCCTATCAGAGATCATTAAGTGGTACAAACACAGTGCAAATGGCAGGGCTGGAGGTGATGTGTGTGCGTGTGTGTGTATATGTGTGTGTGTGCAGGGTATCTATGGGACTGAGACCCTATGGAAGTCTGACTAGAAACCTCCTCTGGCTCACTGCTCTATATCGATTTTCAATCTGTCTCACTGACAAACAGCTACACACACACTCTCACTTACACACTTGCACACACTCACACACACATAACACACTCACACACTCACTCTTCTTGGTGTTGTTGTGTGCTGTCAGGCTGGTGGTGCTTCCTGACTGGCTGTTGTCCTCCATGTTGGGGTCGAAGGCGGGGTTAACCAGGCCGGGCTCGTCTGATAGGAGGGCCACGGCAGAGGCAGGGCCGTCATTGGCCAGCGTGGCGAGGGTGAGCTCTGAGGTGCTGTCAGTGCACTCCCCCTCCTGTGAGCGTCGCTTCCTGTCTGCGGAGAGGCCATAATGGGACGCCCCCTTACACCTGCACACACACACACACACAAGAGACAAGATGGAGCCTGTGAAGAATGAAATAAGATGGAGGACAGACAGTTTCCGACAAGTGTCTGTGTGCGATGTATCTGTAGGTGTGCGTGTATGGGTGTTGGTCCTGAGTGCATGTCTACAGGTAATGTGTGTGTGTGTGTGTGTGTGTGATGTCTCCATGCATGTGTCTATCTCTGTCTCCCACACAAGTTTGTCACACAGCAGGAGGAGATATATACACACACACACACACACCTCCTCCAGAACACCTTGTACAGGGCAGCAGGAAGGAGCCGGGGAGATCTGACGCTGCAGGTCATTGATCTAACTGAATGAGGAACCAGATGGACCCGCATCGACCTGTCAGGCTAAAGTACAGGAGCTCTGGTTGGCGGCGGATGGGTGGGGGGGTGGGAGGAGGCAGGGAGGACGAGGAGGGGGTAGAGGGAGGAGGAGGGGATAGAGGGAGGAGGAGGGAAGAGGGAGGAGGTGAAGGGGGTGGGCTGTGGGGGAGGAGGGGGGGCATCCACATGCCCCTCACTATCAATTAGACAAATGAAAATCCACACAACTCCAGCACATTCTGCGACCCGACTGCACTCCCCAAACACCCTGTCTATGACCAGGGAGGATTTATAGCACCTCTCGCACATACGTATAAACACACACACACACTTGCACACACATCAACACAAACACACATACCCATGTTTAGAAATGAGCTAGCATGCAACAGGAATGACCGTCATGTCTCTCTATCAGATCCCCCCCCCCCCCCTCACCACCACCACCACACATCCACAGCCAATCAGAGCTAAGGCTGGGTTTCTGACAACAAAAGGTGAAAATTCATGTTTGATGGCCAGTCAGAACTGAAGAAGTTTCTCTTGGGCCCAATCAGGTCCCTCGTCTCCCCTCCGCGGCAGATCAGATCAGTTGAGGCGGTTAATCCCGGGGATTACGACAGTCTCAATCTCAGATCTCCAGATATTTAAGGGTGTGAGAAGGAGTGGAGGAATCCCAGAGTTGACAGCTGCTAGGAAACTTTCACCATCCCTGAGATTAGAACTGCGAGAGCGCCGTCTGTCTGTGTTTGTCTGACTGACTGTCTGGCTGGGTGCCTGTCTGGCTGTCTGTCTGACTGGTTGACTGTCGGTTTGTCTGTGCCTGTCTCTCTCTCATAGTCTGTCTGAAGGCATTCGCTGTATGTTACACAGGAATGCAGTCTGAACCCAGAGAACACACACACTACTCTCCCACAATACACACACACTCACACAACCTTACCAATTACACACACATTTAGACACACATGTTGTTGGTACATTAATTAAATCCACGGTGACAAAGGCCTGGAGGAAGGTGAGCAGCTGTATTCACCAGTGTCCTGACGACACCAGCTTGTAACTAGAGCTCTATTTAGACACACACAGACAGAGAGGGCGAGAGAAGAAAGGAGAGGAGAGGAGGGAGGGAGAGAAGAGGAGAGGTGGAAGGGGGAGAGGGTGGGAGGGAGAGGAGATGAGAAGAGAGAGAGAGAGAGAGGGAGGGTGTGAAAGGGAGAGAGGGCACAGACAGAAAAAAACTCTTCGGAAAGAGAACGACTTTTCTCTGTTAGCTGCACCCAGTTCCAATCTACCCCTCCCTCTCTCTCTACCCACACCTACCTGACCCCCCCCCCCCCCCCCCATTGCTGCAAGGCCCAACCTGAATCAGGACAATCCATGATCAATACTGGAGCCTGAGGTCATGACCTCCCCATCATCACCTGGGGTCATGACTCCTTCATCAGGCTGGGAGAACAGCCAGCCAGCGCTGACCACCTCAGACCCGACACAGTCTGTCTCTCTCTCTCCCTGTCTCTCTCTCTCTCTCTTTTTGTCTCTTTCTCTCTCTGTCTCTCTCTCTCTCTTTTCCTCTTTAATTCTTCTTCAGTCCCTGTCTTCTTCTTCCTCCCTTTCTCTTCCTCTCTTTCATCCCCGCTCTCGCTCTCTCTCTCTCTCTCTCTCTGTCTCTCTCTCTCTCTCCATCTCTTCTTCTCCCTCTTCCTCATCTCTCGCTCTTCCTCTCTTCCTATCCCCCCCTCGCACTCTGTTCCTCTCTTTGACTCTCCGTCTCTCTTTTTCTCTCACGCTCTCTCCATATTGAATTATATATGTCACTAGATGAATTATAGATGTCTGTGTGACTTTCTACGTGACTTACGTAAGTACTTAGTGTGTGTGTTTTGTACGTGTGCACGTGTTGGCTGACAGGAGAGCTTGAGTTTAGATTTCAGCATGAGGAAGCATCTATCTCACAACCTGCATGTGTGAATGTGTGAAATATTACAGTTATAAGATGCATGTTTATGGACAGAGAGAAAGAAAGAGAAACCGAGAGAGAAAGAGAGAGAGAGTAATTTCTCTCTTGCGATGGAAACTCATTAGTGCTAATCACACAAACAGAATCGTTGTCAGCACCGAGGGAGAGAGGAAAGACCAGCAGAGATGGAGGAGAGGAAGGGAAAGAGAAGAGAACAGGAGAGGGGGAGAAGGAGAGAGAGAGAGAGAGACAGAGAGAGAGAGAGAGAGAGAGAGAGAGAGAGAGAGAGAGAGGGAAAGGAGGGGGGGGCAGGGGATGGAGGGAGGTAGAGAGAGGGAGAGATGGAGAGGAATGGAGGGAAAGAGGAAGACAGGGAGTCAGGAGGGATGAAGGGAGGCAGGGAGAGGGAGGCAGGGAGAGGGAGGCAGGGATGGAGGGAGTGAGGGAGGGAGGAGGAGGCCTGTCACCTGGCTGGATACAGATGGATGTTGTGCCACAGATCTCCAGCCAGCCAGAAAAACAGCCTATCTGCTCCTGCATTGCCTTGACAACACGTCATCATCAGCAAACTGCCTGTCACACACTCACTCACACACACACAGAGGAGGAGAGAGAAGGCTCATCGTATTTACAAACAAGGCTGACCCACATAGTGAGCACGTTCTTGCTCCCATCGCCATGGCAGCACGACGTACAGACAGATGGGAGGAAGTGACCTCATCCTCTCCTGTCTCCTCTCATCTCTCTCTCTCTCTCTCATCTCTTTCCATCATCTCTATCTCTCTTCCCTTTCATCTCTATCATTTCCATCCCTCTTTCCTCTCCTCTCCTCTCATCCCTCCCCTTATTTTTCCTTTCTTTAAGTCCGTCCCTCCAATCCAACACTCTGTGTTTGTGGATGTAGATGAGGAGGTAGAGGGTTAGGGGAGGGGTGGGTGGAGGAGGAAGAAGAGAAGTAAGAAAAGGAGGAGAAGAAAGAAGAGAAGAAAGAAGAGGAGGAGGAGAAGAAAGAGGTGGGGGAAAGGGAGGAGGAAATGATGGACAGTCCTGATCACTCAACATCATGATGAGGAAGCTAGATGAGAGGTTGTTGCCATGGTGTCAACGAGCTGTGAAGAGAGGGTTTCTCAGCATCGATGAAGGAGGGTGTTACTGACGAGTGTGTGTAGTGTGTGTGTCTGTGAGGTGTGTGTGCTGTCTGTGTCGTGTGTAGTGTGTGTGAGTCTGTGTTGTGTGTGTGATGTGTTGTGTAGTGTGGTGTTTGTTTTGGTTTATTTTCACTTCTTATGAGTCTAAATATGGCAGTGTGTGTACATGCTGTATGTTCTGTGAGTGGCCAACATATCACACACACACACACACACTTAAACACTAACACACATACACACACACACACCTCTGCTGCAGTATTGTTATGTAGCATCCAAACAGAGCCAGTCTGCACACAGCCTTAGCTACCTGCCACGGCAACCGCATCCCGGTGCCACGGCAACAAATGACCACTGCTTTTAAAATCATTATCCCAATCGATGGAGCATCAGATGGCCTCCCTGTCAGCCATAATAGCAACACACACTCACACACTCACACACAGTGACAGCTACTCATGTAGTTTAACATACACACACATACACTGCATGTAGTGTACAGTATACCATCAGAGACATAACTGTATGAAGTACAGACATGTGTATCCAGTGTATTGTGTATATTCACACACACTGGATAGAGGCTGGAAGGGATGGATGGAGGATGTATGGGGTAGAGGCTGGGTGATGGAGGCTGGATGATGGAGGCTGGGTGGAGGTTGGGTAATCGAGGCTGAATGGAGGCTGGATGGAGGCTGGATGATGGAGGTTGGGTGATGGATGCGAGGTGGAGGCTGGAAAATGAAGGCAGGATGGAGGCTGGGTGATGGGGGCTGGATGATGGAGGCTGGATGGAGGGCTGGGTGAAGGAGGCCAGGTACTCACAGCTCAGAGTAGAGGATGTGCAGGTTTCCAACATTGTCAGTGTAGTTGGCTGGACTGAGCCAGGGTAGGACAAGGAGCAGGAGAGCCTTCATGATCAAAGCTCAGCTCTCACCCTCTCTCACCCTTCCTCACCCTCTCTCACCCTCTCCAACCCTCTCCCACCCTCTCTCACCCTCCGTCAACCTCTCCTACCCTGCCTCACCCTCTCCCACTCGCTCTCACCCCGTCTCCCTCTCCCCCGACGCTCCCTCGCCCTCTCTGTTCCCCTCTCTTCCTCACCCTCTCTCCCTCTGTGCTGGAGCCCTCTGTGCTCTCGCCTCTCCCCCCCCTCCTCCTCCCTCCTCTCTCCCCCCTCCTCCTTCTCCTCCCAGAGCCCGTCCCCCGGCTTTTGCCCTCCTCTTTCTCCTCCTCTTCCTCCTCTCTTCCCGCAGAGTTGGCTGCGGTTCCCAATGGTTCCCTTCTTCCTCTCCTCTCCCCGCCTTCCCTCCTTCGTGCAGTTGTCTCCGCCTCAGGAAGGCTGCTCGGCCATCTCAGCTGGCGAGGAGGAGGAAGAGGAGGAGGAGTAGGAGAAGAAGGAGGCAGGTTCAGAGTATTCCGGCGGGGCTAGATAAAGAGGAGGAGGAAGAGGAGGAAGGTCCACATGAAGGAAGCACATTTGGAAAGTGAGTAGCGGCTGGGAACGCTGTAATCTGCCCGGGCTGCCGGCCAGTCCTAAGAGGATTTGCTTGTAGATGTGTGTGCGTGTGTGTTTCCCTCCGAGCGAGCCAGTGTGTATGTGTGTGGGAGCGTGTGTGTGAGCGAAACGGTGCAGACAGTGACTTATACCGCAGCATCTACCACTGAGAGGGAGAGATGGGCTAAACCAAACAGGAGGAGAGAGGTGGGGGGGGGGGTAGGGGGGGAACCCAGGAGCGCTCTGATTGGTTGCCTTCCCCCTCCTGTCACACACGCAGCCTCTGCATCGCACCCACCCCTCCCCCCTGCCTCCCCCCTCCCCCAGCCTGCACATACGTTATCCAGGGAAGGGGGAGGGAAAAGGCTTGTGGCGCCCCCCCCCCACCTTCCCCCCCCCAGATAGACTCTCCCTCGCGCCAGATTGGTGTGCTTGCTCCAAGACTAGGAGCTGACACATACGACACAATCTAGATGCTTCACAGAGCAGACTGTATCCTTCTAGAGGGAGGGGGAGGGAGGGAGAGAGAGAGAGAGAGAGAGAGAGAGAGAGAGAGAGAGAGAGAGAGAGAGAGAGAGAGAGAGAGAGAGAGAGAGAAAATTATATATATGGAGAGACAGAGGGGGTGGTTGGAGAAAGGGGGATATATATATAGGAAGAGAGAGAGAGAAAGGGAGAGAGAGAGAAAAGGAGAGAGATGAAGGGGGAGTGATAGAAAGAGAGAGAATGAGAGAGAGAGAGAGAGAGAGAGAGAGAGAGGGAGTGATGGCGTGACATTATATACAGATGGAAAGAAACAGGTGAACAGCACAACAACAACAGCCTCCTCTGTGGGTGGGGGTGGGGCGGGGTGGTGGGGAGGGGAGGTTACTGACTGGTGTGGATTGATTGGGTACTGGGGGTTGACTGGTTACTGTAGAGGGACAATCTGATTGGCTAGCAGAGGTCTGATGTCACAGCTAATTAATGGGGCATTTCATATGGTAATGAGAATCTTTATAAGAATTTACCAGGTTGGAGAGATGATGTCCATCTCTTCTTTCATTCCTCCCTCCCTCCCTCCCTCTCCCTCCCTCCCTCCCTCCCTCCCTCCCTCCCTCCCTCCCTCCCTCCCTCCCTCCCTCCCTCCCTCCCTCCCTCCCTCCCTCCCTCCCTCCCTCCCTCCCTCCCTCCCTCCCTCCCTCTCATCCCCCTCTCTGAGCATGGTATAGGTCAAAGGGAGAAGGGTAGCTTTAATGTTTTCACTTAAAAGAGCTCTCTGTCTCACCATCCCATCTTTCAACTTGTCCATCTCTCCGTCCCTCCATCTCTCCATCTGTCTGCCCTCCAGAGTTGTATCTTCTCTATATTTCATGACCTGTTTTCCTGATTGATTTGCACCTCCACACTTCTACGCTTCTACAGTTCTCTCTTCTCTTCGTTTCTGTATACTTTCATCCATCTTGTGTTCTCACCATCCCACACATAAAGCAATTTCCTCTCCTCCTCCTCTCCTCTCCTCCTCTCCTCTCCTCTCCTCTCCTCTCCTCTCCTCTCCTCTCCTCTCCTCTCCTCTCCTCTCCTCTCCTCTCCTCTCCTCTCCTCTCCTCTCCTCTCCTCTCCCCTCCCCTCCCCCTCCCCTAGCCTCCAGTGTGCTGTTGAATGTAGGACTTTAGAGTTAAAAACAGAGTAAACCTGTAAGTCCTGGTGAATATTCCAGAAGTGATCACAGCTGAAATTTGGGGGTATGTTTGTGCCCACTGCCCATGCACTTACGTGTTTACACTGTACACATGTATGTGTGTACATACACAAGTGTGTGTGAGACTGTGAGTGTGTGACACTGTATATGAGTGTATGAATATGTGCGAGCGTGCTCCGTGTGTGTGTGAACAGCGCTTACAGGACCCCCGAGCTAGCAGGAAATGGAATGTAATTGGATTGTCACAGGATGCAGTCTGAAAGCAGTCCTCCCTACAGGAGCCCTAACCCAGAGCACACACACACACACACACACACACACACACACACGCACACACACACTGAAAACCTCTGACAGCCTCATAAACTAATACTCATTCAACTCTTCTGCTTCCAGCAGTCCATCCTTCTCAGAGAGAGAGAGGGATGACAGGAGCAGAGGACAGTCAGGAAACTTATTTTATGGAGAGAGGGATTGATGCAGGGATGGATGGGTGGAAGGATGGAGGGATGGAGAGATGGATGGAGGGATAATTAGTCCAGTCTTAGGCAGGACACGCCACCTGCCACTCAAAGATCACCAACAGCCATCTGGTCACATTAATACACACTCAAACGCTCACACACATTCTCACAAAAATCCTCTCACACACATTCACAGACACACACACAGAGCTTATATAACAATCAGAGTAACAAGGATCAAAACGATGCTTATTTCCACAGATACCTCCAAATATGGCCAGAAGGCTCTTCAAAATTCAACTCGTTGGCACGCGAAAGATGTGTAACTTTCGGTTCATGTTTCTGAACTGCTTTTGGGGAGTAATCTGATGTCGAACAAATCCCCCTCATCCTGGACATCCCAACCAGACCCAGCTCCTCTATCGACCAGATCCTGTCACGGCAGCCAGCACTGGCAACATACAAATCTCTCTCTCTCTTTCTCTCTCTCTCTCTGTCTTTAGTTATCTCTCTCTCTGTGTGTCTCTCTGTCACACATACTGGTAACCCTTCTAGAACCAGGCCAGTTAGAACCATCTAGAACAATGGCCACAGACCATAAACAAGGACTTCTAAAAATAAACGACCCACACACCCCAACCCGAGAGGGGAGAAGAGGAGATAAGGGGAGGGGAGAAGAGAAGAGGAGAGAAGAAGGGGAGGAGAGGAGAAAGAGAGGAGATGAGGGGGAGAGGAGGTTATGTAATTCATGGAAAGTGCTGTTGTAGACAGAGATGCAGTAATGATCCCAGAAGCCTTCGGGCCTAATGAGCATTGCTAATAGAGAGAGAGAGAGAGAGAGAGAGAGAGAGATATGTAGAGAGGCCTCGGATAAAAGAGAGCTGTGATGAGGAAGTGTTCCCGAACTCAGGGGACTTCAGCCTGAGGCTGAAAATGATCAGTAACACAGGGTAGGAAGCTGTTAGCGTGTGTCTACGTGTGCGTGCGCGCACAATGTGAGTGTGCGAGAAAGAGTGTGTGAGTGTTTGCTAGCATGCAGGCGTGTCTGCACATTACGTGCGGCCATGTGCACCTGCTCCTGATGTGGTCCTCCAGGTCCCCGCGGGCCACCTCCTCACAGCAGTGCTCTGGGAATGGGCAGGTGACCCTCAGCTTGTCCAGCAGCTTCACCACCAGCAGGGTGGACCTCCGACAGTGTTGCAGCATCAGGGGGGCCCGGTCCACCGGGCAGAAGTCACTCTCCAGCAGGAAGCTGGTCAGGCACTCCTGGCAGTAGGTGTGCCCGCACGGCGTGTCCAAGGGCCGGATGAGAGGCTGCAGGCAGATGTGGCAGACCAGGTCGTCGTCCACCTCGTCGCAGTACAGGTACTCGTGGTTCTCCTCCTGCAGGTGGCGCTGCCCGCACGCCTTGCACAGGTCCGGGGGCGGGGACTCGGGGGGGAAACCCATCATAGCGGGTGCTGTGGCCATTGCCGTGGCGCCCTCGGGCTCCTCAAAGTCCGGTTGGAGGCTCATGGAGGGGGGGGGGCTTGGAGGGGTGGGGCTTGGGAGGGTGGGGCTTGGAGGGGCGGGGCTTGGGGGGGCGGTGTCTGTCGGGTCCGTTGTGGAGGTGGGGTCTGCTGGTCAGGACAGAAAACTCCTGAGAGAGAGAGAGAGAGACAGATTGGAGAGTTAGGATGGCTTTTGATGGGGAAACTGTCACCAAACCTCAGTTGGTTGAAACTAAGTAACAGTTGAACTGTATGCTATAAAGCCCTCTGGCAAATAGAGCGGTAGAGAGACAGATAGGCAGGTAGAGAGGTAGAAAGAACGACAGAGAGACAGGCAGTGACAGAGTCCAGAAGGACAGTCACTGGGCAGAGAGATGGAACTGAGTTAGTCATGCAGCAGGATTCTGAAGCAGTGAAGGGACACTAATGACTGTGTAGAAATCTCTCACCCTCTCACGGCCCTTAACACACATGCACATAAACTCACTTCCTACTCATTTCAGAACATCAAGACTGCTTCCAAGAGACCCTGGAAACCTAGAGTCTGAAGACCTGGAGATAAACACTCCATCATGAGTGTATGTGAGTGTGCGTGCGTGTGTGAGAGTGCATGCGTGTGTGTGTGTGAGAAAGTGTCTTAAGTGTGTGTGTGTACGTGTATAAGAGTGTGTACGTGTGTGTGTGTGTGTCAGTGTGTGTGGTCTTGTGACTGCACTGGCAGGCGGGCAGTGACAGATGGGCACAGAGCGTGGCGATCGTCAGCCACGTCACCGTGGCAACTACCATCTTGTTGGCACCTGACAGGTGGTGGATCTGGATCAGAGGGGCATAATGAGCTAGAAAGCTCACACACGCACACACACACACATGTACACACATACACAAGACTAGACCTGATCAGACCAGACCGTGCAACAGACTTTTTTAAGGTGCTCCATTGATTCATGTTTCAATCTTCAAACTTCAAAATCACAAGAACAAAACAAACAGCTGGCCTCTGTTCCCTTAAGTTGCCATTGCCTTGGCAACCTTTGCCCAGTAATTAATATATCCTAGTCCAGTTCTTTCTCGACATATCTTACCATTACCATACACACACATGCATTACACCAGCACATACATGTGCATGCCAGCATGTGCATACGCATTACATTGACATTACATGTAGTCTTTCAGCAGACGCTTTTATCCAGAGCGACTTACAGTAAGTACAGGGACATTCCCCCCGAGGCAAGTAGGGTGAAGTGCCTTGACAAGGACACAATGTCATTTTGGCACAGCCGGGAATCGAATCAACAAACTTCTGATTCACAGCCCGATTCCCTAACCGCTCAGCCATCTGACCGCTCAGCCATCTGACACACACATTTGAATACACGTGCACACAGACATAAATGCTCAAGTGCACATTGTTTGTTTATGTGTGAGTGTGTGTGTGTGTGGGGGGGCTTTAGAAGGTGAGAGGGTCAGCAGTTAGGTAAGGGTTAACTTGCTACTGTCAAGCTATTCACACTGCATCTACACCAAACACAAACATGCACACGCGTACACACACGCAGGCACGCACTTCAGAACAAACACACTCAAAATACCTAAAAAACACCAAAAGTACTCATTACAATGAGAACACTATGTACCACTCCAAATCAGACTTCGCACACACATATACACACACACACACACACACACACAGTCACACAAACACACACGTGTTTGGACACGTCACTGAGAAAGAGGGAAGATTCCAGCGCAGAGCATGACAGGATTGTGTTTAGCCTGGATACAGCAACTAAATAACGCACTCAATAACACTTAACACACACACACACACAAGAACAGACTGATCTCACTTTTGGATACACAAAGATATGAGAAATGAACAGTGCAATACACTAGCTAGATTGCTTATCTGCTTAGCCCACTGCCAAATACACTGCCCAGACAGTACACAACCCTAACACACTACCTATCACACTTCCCATTACATTAGCTACAACTACATTACCCAACACACTGGTACACTTCCGACCTAGCACACTGCCCTAGCACAGCATCTAACTACCAAGTACTCTACCTAGCACACTACCCTAGCACAGCATCTAACTACCAAGTACTCTACCTAGCACACTACCCTAGCACAGCATCTAACTACCAAGTACTCTACCTAGCACACTACCCTAGCACAGCATCTAACTACCAAGTACTCTACCTAGCACACTACCCTAGCACAGCATCTAACTACCAAGTACTCTACCTAGCACACTAACTACCACACTACCTTATACACTAAGAAGCACACTTCCCAACACACTACCTAGCACACTACTTACCTAGCACATTACCAACTACTCCTCCAATAGCACACTACCTAACACACTACCAAGTACACTGCTTAGCACACTACCTAGCACACTACCAAGTACATTACCTGCCTAGTTCATTACATAGCACACTACTTAACACTCTACCAAGTACACGGCTAAGCACACTACCTAACACTACCTATCACACTACTTAACACATTACCAAGTATACTAACTACCTAGCACACTACCTAACACAGTACCAAGAACACTATCCACCTAGCACATTACCCAGCACACTTCCAAGCACACTACCCAGTACACCACCCACCTGGAACACCATCCAGTCCGGAGGACTCTGAGGAGGGGAGTAGGAAGAAGAACGACGTCTGGCCGTCTCACCTGGCAGGTTTGCTGAGAAAGGGTGTAACTAGACCTGCCAGGGAGAGGGGGAGGGAGGGAGAGGGGAGGGGAGGTAAGGGGAGGGAGAAAGAGGACTTTGTCCCAGTCCCAGTGCTGGCTGGGTGGTGGTTGGCTCCTGTGTGACTGGCAGGTGTGCCGGTGCTGCAGGAAGGTCCTAGGAGCAGCTTGACCCGGAGACCCAGGAAGCGGGTCCAGGTAACCAGGGAACCAAAGGGAAGTAACCAGGAAGTAACAGAGAGGAGGGGCTGACACTAGGGGAGGCCTTTGGAGGAGACTCAAGCAAAACAGAACAGGTCTGACCTGCTTTGAGGGGAGAGGAAGGGGGGGGGAGGGCGGAGACCCACATGACAACAAAGGAAGGGGGAGGTGGAAAGAGAGAAAAAGGAGCAACAGAGCATAGCTGTGGTGAGTCTTTGGGGATGTGTAACGAGTGCCAGCATGCTTTTGCATATCACCAACAGGTCATAAGTCACAAGCTCTCTGTACAGTCACATAGGGGCTGTGATACAGCTTGCTTCTTCCTGTCAGAGAGAGACAGAGAGAGTGAGAGAGAGAGGGGGGGGGGGGGAGAGAAAGTGAAAGAGACGGATTGAGGGAAATACAGAGAGGGAGAGAGAGAAAGAGTGACAGAAAGAGGTAGAAGGAGGGATAGAGAGATCGAGAGAGAGAGCAAGCAGGAGCTCTAATAGCTTCCTCTCTTGGCTTAAATGGCCAGTTTACTCTGTAAACAATCCAAGAGAGTGTGAGTTTGTGTTTTGAATGTGTGTGTATGTTGGAATATATGTTTGTGTGTGGGGGGGAATTGGTTTACATGTGTTTGAGCCTGTTTATGTGTGTGTGTTGAAGTAGCTACAACTCTGGATCAAGGATTCTCTAGGTTCAAAGAGGTTTGAGTCAGAAGGAGTTTTTCTCTTAAAAGGTCTGGCGTGAGACAAGCGCTTGCAGGCAGATGCACATTCTCGGCTGGCAGGTTCAGAACTGCAAAGAACAAACAGTTGTAGTCAAATTGTATCATCATGAACCAACAACAGGGTGTGTATGTTCCTCCCCTCTCATCTCTCCCTCCTCCCTGCCCAGTGCCCCTCTCTCCTCTCCTCTCCTCCCCCTCTCCCTCCCCCTCTCCTCCCTTCTCATATCTCCCTCCTCCCAGCCCAGTGCCCCTCTCTCCTCTCCTCTCTACCCCTCCTCCGTCCCTCGCTCCATCTTCTCTCATCTCCTCTCTGTATTTGACTGTGGCTCTCTACTAACTGTTGGGTCTGTCGTTCCCTCCTCTCTCTTTGTTACAGAGTGCCTCTGTAACTTTCCATCCTCTCTCTGACTCACTGTCTACATCCTGGGCCCATTGTCTCGGCGGCACACACCCGCTTAGTTTACAGATCACACACTTTGTTTTTCTTTGATACTTGATGCTTCTTGCAATCAATTCAGTGCGGCATATTCATATGCAAAGCATATGAATGTTAATATTTCCAGGGACTGACGCACAGAGAGAGCGAGAGAGGGAGCATAGAGAAAGAGACAGAGAGAAACAGAGACAAGCATGTTCCTGGTGCATTGTGGGAGCCGCACCCTCTCCTATCACAAACCCACTCTCTACTATTATTATCATTGGCCACCTTCTGGGTAACTCATTTACATTTAGTCATTTAGCAGACACTCTTATCCTGAGCGACTTACAGTAAGTACAGGGACAGTCCCCCCGAGGCAAGTAGGGAGAAGTGCCTTGCCCAAGGACACAATGTCAATTTTCACGACCAGAATCAAACCGGCAACCTTCTGATTAATAGCTCGATTTCCTAACCGCTCAGCCATCTGACCCCATGTTCTGATTGGTCAGACCAGCTGGAGACAGCATCCGATTGGTCAGACATGAATGCCTGTCTGTCTGACTGCCTGTCTGACTGCCTGTACACAAATATTTCCCAGCATGCCTTGTGTGTGTAGAGGCTATCAGTATGATGAGACACTAAACTAATCTGCTTGCTGTGTGTATGTATGTACGTATGTATGTATGTATGTGTGTGTGAGAGGTTGTCAGGATGTGAGGTGCTGGCTAATCTGGTAGGAAGGTGAAGGGGACAGCAGATCAATACCTGGGGTCTTGGGCAGAGTGGTCCCATCCTTCAGCCCACGATGCCCATGATCCAGAGAGAAACTAGCCTGCCTGGACATCATGCTAACCTCACCCCATTGATTGTGGTGAGGGGCTATTTTTAGACCAGTTTTGTTCCATAATTAAAAGCTGATCAATAAGTCGATCGAAGGAGAGGGGAGAACGGTGACATATGCCCACATGTGAACGCGACAAGAACACGCTGGGCGGCTCCACGCAGTTGTACACGCACACACACACTCACGCACACACATACACGCAGGTACTCACATACACACACTCACACACAGCTTTGTGAATCAGCAGCTATGTTGTTCTGGCTGCTGCTGAGCAGGTGGTGTGTTTGTCTCTCGTCTACAGAGCTCTGTGTTTCTCTGGCAGAACATGACGTTCGTTTCACCTTTCAGTGCATGTACACTGTGGGTTTGCTACATGTAGCTTATCTGTTTGTGTGTGTGTGTGTGTGTGTGTGTGCGCGTGTTATCATGTGACTAGTTTGTTGCTATTTACATCCACCAGCTTCCTCCTTCTCTGTGAAACTAACCCAACATGCCTGCGTCACGGAGGGCTGGGGGGAAGCATGTGAAAAAGGGAATGGAGAGAAAGATACAAAGAGAGGGAAAGAGATGAGAGAGAGAGAGATGAAGGAGAGAGAGGGAGGGAGGATAAAAGAGAGGGGCAAGAGAAGAGAAAGCGACAACAAAAAGAGAGGGAGAGAGAGACGATGTTCCCTCAGGGTTGGGGTGGGGACAATAAGCAGGGTTAGGGGGGCAGTGTAATTTTACACACACCCATTATTCCCTGGCCCAGTGTTCTACTCAAACCTCCCTAGCTTAAAAGGTTCTAATGCCACCGCCCCCCCCCCTCCCCAACCCCCCATTTCTATTTATTGCCATCTCTCTCTGACGCACACGCATCCCCCCCCCCCACCCCCCCCTTCTGACCCCCCCAGAAGCAGCCTCCCTTCCACAGGAACATTCTGAAGCTGTTACTGTTCATCTTCCAGACTCCTCCACTCAGCCTCTACAAATTACAGCTCTCCACACTCTCCAGAGTCTACAGTCAGTGTAGTCTACAGTTTGGGGGGCTGCACTGCCAAAACCGAACATCTGAACGTGAACGATCGATTTTCAATCTAGCTGGACTTGTTTAGAGTATAAATGGCTTATCTTGTGACTTCATGTAAGTAAACGACAGATCATTTGAAGAAATCTCATCAAGTGAAATATCCTACAGCTCTGGCAGCCCAACAAGTAAGCAAGCAGTATTGGAGCACTTTAATCTAATAGGGCATGTTTGCAGTGTGTGGTCTAGTGGAGAAACCTGCCTCCGCGACAACTCGCTACTATGACATCGTAATCCTCCCCGGTAATCCTCCTTCTGTTATGATGTCATGGCGGTCCGACACGCCGGGTTTCTGGGTCAGTGTGGCTGTGCTAAGCTGCTCTCTGAGCGCGCCCAGAGGTGAGGGTCAGCCAGACCAACACCCTGCGCCGCTAGTGAGACTGGAAGCGACGTCACCATGGTAACCAGCACAGACGGAACACCACCCACACAGACATACACACAATCTCATCTGACATTCACTTTTTTTTTCTTTCCAGACACTTGTCTGGAATGCATAAAAAGACATAGTGGCACAGTGTTAGGTACCCACATCTCAGCTACCAGACACAGTGTAAACAATAATAATAATGATAAATGGGTGGCTTTGCAGCTTCGCCACCAATCATATATCAGCTGCAGTGCAGTTTGTGACAGGTATTGTACCCCTTGACATGCTCAATGCCAGACCTATCCCAAAATAACCCTCTCAGACCAGGAGCCATGGCTAATCGCTTGAAAGTGTTGCCTACCAGGAGAAATTTCTACTGGCGCTGATGTCGTCACATAGTGTCGTGCTAGTGTGATTGGCTAGATAGACGGCACGCATCGTTGACTGCATTGTTTTGAATTTTCAGTGAACGCTCAACAGCTGTTTAAGATGGAAGGAATAAAGGAGAGCAAGTTAGAACATATCCACACCTTTTATAATGCCTCCTCAAAATGAGCTAAAGCAATTTTCTCCGATCGATCACCTAGGCTACAAAGCGTAAACAATGTAACCATAGCTTCGTGTTTGCCAAAGTATAAATGCAGCAGCCTGAGCCACACTTTTTTTTTCCGTCGGCGACCATTTCAAAAGTGTCGGCGACATAAGTATAAATGAGGCTTAAGCCCTCCTTCTCTCTGCTGAACTCTGGATAGAGCTAGTACATCAGAACACACCAGTAGGAATGAGGGGAGGAGAGGGAGGAGAGCAAAGGAGAGGAGTGGTGAGAGGGAGGAGAGTGGGGAGGGAAGGGAGAGGGGAGAGAGAGGAGGGAAAATAAGAGAAGAGGGGGAAGCGGACAGGGGAGAGGGAGAGAGGAGGGGGAAGAGAAGGGGGAGAGGAGGGGAGTTATTCATATTGTTCATGAATTGTTCATCCAAAGCTCAACAGACCTCCACGAAATGTTACTTTCTGAAACATTAAACAGAAACACAGTTTCATCTCCCTAGATTCTTCTACCTGGGGACAAAACCCATGCTTCTGTGTGTGTGTGTGTGTGTTTGGCAGTGTGTCAGAAAGAGAGAGTTTATGTGGGTGTGTTATAGATAGAGACGTGTCTGTGAAAGCGTTATCTGATGATGTAAGGGAGATTGGCATTATGAGCTGACCCAGAGAGAGACTGTGTGTGTGTGTATTGTGTTCATCAGAATGAGAGGATTACGTCTGCCTCCTCTCCTGTCATTGGAGGCTGCATCTGCACACCAGTTTAATCAGGGCTGTCAGAGGGGGGGTTGGGACAGGACAATCTATGACTCAACCTGGTACCACTGTTACAGACCTAAGTCTCCTCTCCTCTCACCTGCTGGGAAGCCGAGTGTTGGTGTAAGGTTGGATTGAGGACAAGGTGTTTCTGATAGAAACCCCCCTCTGGCACTCAAGAGCATGCTGGTGATGCAGAGACCCCCCTCTAGGGCCCAAGTGCATGCTGGGATGTGTAGTCATTCAGGAAAGAAATCAGGCAAATGGAGACGTCTCCTCGGTTACCAAGTGATTGACAGGTGGGCAAGCTCGATCTCATACTGGAACCGGACAATAACACTGTTCAACCAACCAACCAACCACACACACACACACTCACACACACACACCTGACATGCATGCACACAATCAGTCATTCACTGAATTACAGAGACAATGAAAAACAAATTCAATTGAATTTTAAAGTAAAACCTGTGTGAGATTGATGGTGAATGTGTGCGGTTGATGTCTGCGGTAGTGTTGGAGGTGCTGTGTATGTGTGAGTATGTGAGTGTATATGAGCGTATGTGTGTGTGTGTGTGTGTGCGTGTGTGTGTGTGTGGTGTCAGTGCTCCATGTAGGTTTGGCAGGACCAGATTAAATGCATTCATCTTCATTTGGTGTCTGGCGTCAGCTACTGGAACAGACACGCTCTGCTTCCTCAGAGAGTCACACACACACACACACACTCACACACACACACACACACACACACACACACTCATACTCACTCTCACTCTGACTGCCTGGCCTGCCTGGCCCACCCGCATCTTAGTCTTAATGCCACACGCTCCATAACTCTCTTTCTCTCTCTCACACTCTCTCTTCCTGTCTGTGTCGTGGTGACATTCAGTAAGTCCTCCTGTGTGTTTAAACCCTGCTTCACTCTCATCTCCTCCAAGGATAAGAGAGGATAGGAGAGGAGAGAAGGAGGGGGAGAGGAGAGAAGGAGCGGGAGAGGAGAGAAGGAGGGGGAGAGGAGAGGAGAGGAGGAGGGGGAGAGGAGGGGGAGAGGAGGAGGGGGAGAGGAGGAGGGGGAGAGGAGAGGAGAGAAGGAGGGGGAGAGGAGAGAAGGAGAGGGAGAGGAGAGAAGGAGGGGGAGAGGAGAGGAGAGAAGGAGGGGGAGAGGAGGAGGGGGAGAGGAGAGGAGAGGAGGAGGGGGAGAGGAGAGGAGGAGGGGAGAGAAGGAGGGGGAGAGGACGACAACATGGCTCTCTTGCCTCATGGATCGTTGAACACATCATTTCTCGCCATGAATTTGCCTGACAGAGAACATTAGCACAAGCCCTCTTCATCATGCTACCGAGCACTGCCGACGCACAGGCGGACAGACGGACGACACGCGACACCACCACAGCTTGGTCACGCTCGAACACGCGCACACCTCACGCGCACACACACACACCTGTGCGCCTACGCACACCTCTCACACAAACCCTGACCCTCTGCAGCTCTGACTGTTGTATGACTGTGACTTTTCATGCTCTGAAAGTCACTAAGGTCCATTCAGAGGAAGGAAACTCTCCCCAGCCGTGAGAGCTAGCAGTAGCCAGCTGCCATGGTGACAGAGCTGTCGATGTCACACACGCAAACAGGTACACACACAGACGCACACACAGAGACAGACACGCGCACACAGACTGTCGGCACAGGGGTCAGAATGCAGAAGAATCACTTGAAGTGTTGACAAGCTTTTCACTGTCAGAGAGATAAGAAAGACAATGTGACTGCCTCTTTTTCTCAGTGTCTGTTTCTCAGTCTCTCCCACACTATGTCATTTCCTTAACTCTCTCTCTCTCTGTGTCTCTCTCTCTGTGTCTCTCTCTCTGTGTCTCTCTCTCTGTCTCTCTCTCTCTCTCTCTCTGTCTCTCTCTCTCTCTCTCAGGGGCGTAGCCACAGGTAGGCACAGGCCTACCCAATTTGTTCGAAGGCCTACCCAAAAACGAAAATATCTCAGAAGAATTATGCACCGGATGCACATCGCAAAGTAAATAAGCTACAAAAAACTGAAAAGATGCCTATCCATATTTTTCTAGGCCTACCCAAAAATATTTTTCTAGCTATGTTGCTGCTCTCTCTCTCTCTCTCTCTCTCTCTCTCTCTCTCTCTCTCTCTCTCTCTCTCTCTCTGTCTCTCTCTCTCTCTCTCACACACACACACACACACACAATAACATGACCAAACCAGTGTCCTTTACAGAAATTCATCAAATGTTGTCTTGACAGAGAAACAAGAAGATCTTACCTTGAGGCTGAGCACTCTTTCTCTGCAAGCAAACCTGTTTGTGGCTGAGGTCCTCCACCCTCCACACACACACACACACACACACACATGCATACACACCCAAACAAACCTTACACACAAACCTTACACACAAACATTACACACAAACATTACACACACACACATGTCTGTGCTAATCTTTGCATGGCCATCTCTATTGTTCTGTGTTTTACCTTCCTTCCCCACCAGGATAAGGAGACAGGAAAATGGCTGATTATAACTCCAGAGATGGTGAGACGGAGAGATAGAGAGCCAGAGGGATTGACAGAAGGAGGCATGGAAGAATGGAGAGCTGGAGAGATGGAGACAGACAAGAAAAGATGGAAAGATAGAGGGATTACTGGATGGAAAGACGGAGCGATGGAGAGGTGGAGGGACAGAGTGGGAAGTGGAGGGATGGACAGGTGGAGACTTCCAGGCCTCAAACCAGACTAACAAGAAAGACCTCTCTTCCTCAAGTCTGCAGGTTTGAACCTCTGTGTTTGCGTATGCATGAGGCTACCGGTCTCTCACACACACCACACACACACACCACACACACACACAGACCAGTGATCCATCCCAGAGCCATCATCATTGGAGTGACTTGCAGCTGGGCGAGAAACTGCAGAGCCCTCCTTGCCTTGAAGACATAAATAACACACTCATATATTCATATCTGGATCACAGAGAAACCCTGCCTGTTATATAAGAGAGAGAGGGGGGGGAGAGAGGGGGGAGAGGGAGAGAGAGGACAGAGGGAGAGGAGAGGGGAGAGGGGAGAGAGAAAGAGAGGAGGGAAAGGGGGACAGAGAGAGAGAGAGAGAAATAAAAGACAGAGGGACAGGGATGTTTGTAACATACTAAGTTGCAGGGTGTGACCACAGAGACCTTTTCCGTATCCATGGAGACCCTGTCTCCACCCCCTCCCTCTGCAGAGCCTGATGGGAGGGGACAGTTCTACGCCCTTATAAGGAGCCGCCCAGGTGCCTGTCAAATCCTGGGCTGAACACATATGAAGGTTGAGACACAGACACAACACAAACAGGAAGTTAGGTTTATGAGGGACCAGCATTGACTTGTCTAATAGAGCAACAGTACCCTAGGTTAGCCAATGGTAGCTAACTGTATATCCTTAAAACAAGCAACACTTACAAAGGGATATAAAACCTGTGTCGTCCTAAAGTTGTTTCTAGAAACGTCTTTAACACAGAAAGGAAAGTAATGTGAACGACTCCAGAAAGAGTCTCTGTTTCATTTCTAAGTAGTCACACAGAGGAGAGGAGAGAGGAGAAAGGAACAGAGGATAGGAGGAGAGAGGGAGAGGAGAGAGGAGTGTGACACACGGCAAGGAAGCTGTCATCAGTACTTGCCTCCCCCCCCCCACCCCACCCCCTGGTAATGTCACCTTCTGATGATGTCAGCTATCATAAGGGGTGGGTCTTCTGGCCAAGCCCTCTTTGAAGTGTTGATTGACATGTTATGCTCCCTGGAGTAATGTTACATAACGCTCACACACACACACACACACGCACTTACATCACACAGTCAGAGGAGGGAAGGAGGGGAGGGAGGAAGGAGGAGAGGGAGGGAGGAGGAGAGGGAGGGCTGTGGATGGATGCTTGCATGCGCACATTCGAGCATGCGCACTTGTGTGCGTGCGTGTGTGTGTAACAATCATGTATTTAGTGAGATAAAATCACTAACCCTACAATGGTTTAATCAATCAATCAGTCCGTCAATGAGGCTTTCACAGTTCAGCGCGTGAGGATCTGTAGAACAGGAACACATCAGTGAGGTAGAAGGGTTTGAGGAAACGGAACGGTGAGGTGGAACATTTCTAAGACGCAAGAAGGATTTTTGTCCTTTGGGGAAATGTCTGACAGCTGTGGAGTTTAAGCTCCAGCAGGTATGCTGACTGGCTGTCAACAAGACAAGGAGAGTTAATGACACACACACACACAGCTATATCTGCACACACACACAAAAGTTTGCATGATTATTCTTGTGGGGACTGAATATTAAGTTTCATGCACACTCACACAACCACACAGACAAACACATAGGAACACATACACACACAAGTGCACACACACACACAAGTGCACACACACCTGGACTTCTATCAGTGAGTCAGTGTGAGACCAGCAGATCATTTAGGAGTTTCTTAATGATGTAATCCTGATGTTCTCTCTGAACCTCATTATCCTCTCTCTCTCTCACACACACACACACACACACACGCACTCTCCTTGATCAGGGAGATAAGACGCTAGTGCCGCACTCACACTCCTATCCATCACAGCTCTTATGCAACACTGTGTGTGTGTGTGTGCCTGCAAGCGACAGAAAGAGAGGGGATTTCAAGGTGAGGGATATGCTCTGAGAATCTCCCTCAGGAGATGAAGAGGGGGGAGCTAGGCAGCTACTGAACACACACACTCACGCATACACACTCACATACATATGCTCACACACACACACACACACAGTGGATGTGCTGTGGAGAAGAAGGGTAGGTGATTCACTAATGTAATTAGAGTGAATAAGTCAATGAGCAATGCATGAGAGACACTATCTATCTGCTAGGTGGCACACACACACACACACACACACACCTACTTGAAACTCTTTTCTCTGTGGTTCAACTTTCTATGAGAGGCCGTATAGGCCATAATTCATACTTGGTCTCACATACATGCCATGACCTCACATATATACCATTATACTCTCACATATATACCATTATACTCTCACATATATACCATTATACTCTTGCACATAAACAACTTGGTCTCACATACATGCCATGACCTCACATATACACCATTATACTCTTGCACATAAACGACTTGGTCTCACATACGACACCATAACCTCACATATATACCATCATACTTTCACACATACACCATTATACTCTCACATATACACTATTATACTCTTGCACATACACCATTATACTCTCACATATACACTATTATACTCTCACATACACTATTATACTCTCACATATACACTATTATACTCTTGCACATAAACTGGCATACTCTCTTACACAGGCAAAAATACCCTCTTATATGTACCATCATAATAAAGTATGACAATATATGTAAGAGAGATAAATAGTATGTGTGAAACAGAAAGACAGATTACTAGTCTATGTGAATAAGAATAGTTATATGTGCAAGAGAGAATACTTGTCTATGTGAGAGTTTGATTGAAACGGAAGTAGTACTGAATTCTCAGTTACTGATTGGCTTACAGCCTTGTAGCCAGAGCAGTGCTTGCTAAACTGGAGCAACAAGGCACAATTAAAACAAGTAGTTGAACGATGCTTAAAATAAACATTTACAGTTTTTTGTTAGCAAGTTTAGCACGGTACACATGATTTTTCATTTGATTTACCTTCTTTAGCTAGGCACGTTTGTTTTTGTGGAAGTTAATGGTAATGAGGAGGAGGACATTACGTTGTTTTTTACTAATACAATGTGGTGTGTTCATGACATTACAAGGGAAACTGACAGCATGGGTCCTGACAGCATGGTTTTGCAAAGATTATTTAGCGAGTTTGCTTCTTACACACGGACAATGTTTTCCTTTATTTTGATTAGCCAGCGGTTAGGGGGGAGTGACAGTCTGGAAAGTTTGCGTGCATTTGAGGCTATGTATGCCTGTCTTCGTTCGATCATCAATTAAAATTAAAATTCGAAATAATTAGAAGTGAGACAACGATCTATGTTCGATTCAAGAGCACCTCCGACCATCAGAAATGGTCTTCCTGGTCGTCCTCACTTGAGGCATACGTAGCCTCAAGTGCACCCAAACTTTCCAGATTGTCACTCCCTCCTAACTGCTGTCTAATCAAAATAAAGGAAAACATTGTCCGTGTGTAACCTCGCGAAATAATCTTTGCAAAACCATGCGGTCAGGACCCATGCTGTCAGTTTCCCTTATAATGTCAAGAACACACCGCATTGTATTTGTAAAAAACAACGTAATGTCCTCCTCATTACCATTAACTTCCACAAAAACAAACGGGCCTAGCAAAAGAAGGTAAATCAAATGAAAAATCATGTCTACCGTGCTAAACTTGCTAACAAAAAACTGTAAATGTTTATTTTTAAGCGTCGTTTTACTGTTAATTGTGCCTTGTTGCTCCAGTTTAGCAAGCACTGCTTTGGCTACAAGGCTGTAAGCCAATCAGGAACTGAGAATTCAGTACTACTTCCATTTCAATCAAACTGCCTTCCGTTTCAATCAAACTCTCTCACATAGACAAGTATTCTCTCTTGCACATTTAACTATTCTTATTCACATAGACTAGTAATCTTTCTTACATATCCTATCATTCTGTTTCACATATACTATTTATCTCTCTTACACATATTGTCATACTTTAGTATGATGGTACATATAAGAGGGTATTTTTGTCTGTGTAAGAGAGTATGTGCAAGAGTATAATAGTGTATGTGCAAGAGTATAATAGTGTATATGTGAGAGTATAATAGTGTATATGTGAGAGTATAATGGTGTATATGTGAGAGTATAATGGTGTATATGTGAGAGTATAATGGTGTATATGTGAGAGTATAATAGTGTATATGTGAGGTTATGGTGTCATATGTGAGACCAAGTTGTTTATGTGCAAGAGAATAATGGTATATATGTGAGAGTATAATGGTATATATGTGAGAGCATACTGGTATATATGTGAGGTCATGGCATGTATGTGAGACCAAGTATGAATTATGGCCTATACGGCCTCTCATAACTTTCCCCTCCTTTCTCTCTCTCTCTCTCTCTCTTTTGCTCTCTCTCTCCCTCTTTCTTCCCCCCCCTCTCTCTCTGAGCTCAGTCATATTGTTCATCAGAGGAAAGAAGTCTCGGTCTCAGTGGAGAAGCAGCTATCAGTCTCTCTTTTTCCCCCCTTCCTCTCTCCCTTCTCTCTTTCTCTCTCCCCCTCCCTCCCTCTCCCTCTCTCCCCCTCTTCTCCACCTCTCAATGTCTCTCTCTCTCCCCCCTCCCTCCTGTCCCTCTCTCTCGCTCTCTCCCTCCGCTGATCGCTGGCAGCTGGTGAAGGGCTGTTTGTCTTCTCAGAGAGCCTAGGAGGAGGAGATGGATGAGAAAAAGAGGAGGGTCGAGGGAGAGACAGATAAAGGGAGGACAAAATGGAGGGAGAGAGGGAGAGAAAGGAGATGGACAGCAGCATGAAGAAAGAGAGAGAGATTGGAAAAAGAGATGGAGTGAGGGTGAGGGAGATACAGCGAGAAAGGGACAGAGATGGAGAGATAATAAGAGACAGAGACCAGGGTGTTCCAGAATGGGCTGTCACTCATCCATCTGCCGGGCTGTGATTGGCCAGCATTCCTGAGCAGGTCTTGAACGTTGATATTAAAGATGAATGATTGGTTGTGACGTGCTGACAGGTCTAAATGGTTCTTACTGTCTGAACATGTCAGTTTCTCATGCTGTACACACACATAGCAAACAGCAGTGGATAATTCTACATGCAATACATGATACACCCCCCTCCCTTACTCCTCACCTTCTCTCTCTTAGTCTCACACCTCTCTCCCCCTCTTCTTTCCCTTCCTCTCTTCCTCCCGCTCTTTCTTTCAGTCTCTCTTCATCATGCCTTTTTACTCTAAATCCTTTTCGTCTCTCTGATGATTCCCACTCTACTTTTGTTCTCCCCCCTGTCTTTCTTCTCTCTCTTTTATTTGTGTCTTGTGTTTTAATGACCTTTTGGGATTCAGCAAGAGGCATTACAGCTTTCAAAACAACTCTTCTGTATCAAGCAACTGAGATTTGACATGTTTTGTTTAATTATGAATCTGGGATTATATCAAAGTATGGATCTGGGATTATAAATGTTTACGGAGCTGGGATTGGATGTTTACATTTCCGGGATTATTTACATTTACAGATCTGGCATTATGTGTACAGATCTGGGATTGTATTTGTTTACACATCTGGGATTGTATATTTTTACAGATTTAGGATTATATGTGTTGACAGATCTGAGATTGTAAATGTTTTATATCTGGTCAGTCAGGGAGAAAAGGGATGACAGGTTCACTCTCCTCCACATTGTGGACCAGACCCAGACCCAGACCCAGACCCAGACCCGGCCAGGCCAGAACCAGACCAGAATAGACCCGAACCAGACCAAGCATGTTCTACAGACACAATGTAATCGGACATATATAGAGCATATCTAGTGGCTATATATGATTTTACATATACAGAGCATATATAGTTATGAAATATGTTGACTCTTTCCCAGAGTAATCTCAGCCATGAATTCACCCCCATCACGATGTCATTTGCTACAGGGGTTTTCCAGAATACTGTACAGCTCTGTGTGTGTGTGTCTAGTGCTGTGAGGGTGTGTGTAGATTTGGGGGGGGGCATGTTTACCTCCCTATAACAGGCCTGGTGTGTTCCAGCTCAAAAGGCCTATTGATGGCCGGAAGCCTGGGAATTTCCTGCTGTGCTACTGCTGACAGGCTTCACAGGGCCTTGGGGAACATCCTGTCAACGGCACCCACTCACCCACAGCCAGCGGTTCACCTCAGCTCTGCTGCATGCAGGGCTGGGGTGGAGGGCTAGGGGGCGCTGTGACAGCCAGCACTCCTGCAGATGACCAGAACTCAGCCAAGCTCACTCATGCACAATTCTGCCTGAGAGGCAGCCTATGTGGCTTCTGATATGTAAGTAAGTAAGACTTTATTTATATAGCACATTTCATACAAGAATTGTAGCTCAAGGTGCTGTACATAAAATCAATAAAAACAATAATACAAGTGATAATAGTAATAATTAAAATAGCAGCAATAATATAACTAATAAAAGTAGTAAAACCCTTCTGAGATAAAATTACTTAAATGCTTTGGTAAAAAGGTAGGTTTTAAGCTGTCTTTTAAAAATGTATTTAAATGTATTTATACATATTAGCTGAATTATTAACGGAAACTTGAAAGAGGGAGGTAGGAAAAGAGGGAGAGAGAGAGAGAAAAATGAAGGTGAAAGAAAGAGGGGATGCCAGCACCTGTGAAATTGTTATCATGATCGTGGTGGACGTTATTAAAATATGATTAAAACACAGCCCTGCTCCAGCCCATGGAAACACACACATCATCAATGTGTGAAACAGGAATGAACTGGAGGGAAGTTTTAACCTTGTATGCCAGTATGAGGCAATTCTGTGCTGTACACTCTTTCTCTGTGTGTGTGTGTGTGTTTGTGCCTGTGTGTAGGAGGAGACCATGGGGGACGTTAAGTGAAGGGAGGGGTTGGTCTCTTTCTAAAAGCCTTCCTGCTGCTCAATAATAGATGTTCCTTTGAGTGCTTCTCATGGTAGAAGAAAAACATGTCTCCCTCTCTCAATCCCTACTCCTCTCTCCATCTCTCTCCCTCTCCCTGACCGTCTCCCTCCTCTGTCTTCCCTTCTCCCTCTCTCTCCGTCTCTCTCTCCCCCTTCCACTCTCTCTCCCCTTCTCCCTCTCATTCTCTCATGTTCGCCCTTCCTCTCTCTCTCTCTCTCTCTCTCTCTCTCTCTCTCTCCCCCATCCGTCTCTCCCTCCGTCACGAACACGGTCCCCGAACCATGATGGGGACATGTGACTCATGTGTGGCCCCAGCGTGCGTCTTTAAAGCAGCTTGTGTCGAAGAGGTTCCTGCACTCAGCTGTGTGTGGTGTGATCACTGACAGGCGTGTGGAGAGAGAGAGAGAGAGAGAGAGAGAGAGAGAGAGAGAGAGAGAGAGAGAGAGAGAGATCACCTCTCATGAACCTTGACATCTGACCCCCCTCATCCTACTTATTTATAGAGCTTAAAACATTTTCATTACATTTAAAATGTTCCTACTCAATTGGAAATGTACTGGTTTAGCAAATTCACTCACTCACAACTTATATATATGAAAGTATGCGTGACTCATGCTCATGACTAGTACGCCTGAACCAAGATGACAATCTGTCAGGTGTTTATACGGTGGTGCTGCATTACATTTAATCAATTAGACACTTTTATCCAAAGCGATGTACAGATGTACATTAGGCCACTTGCGTGAGCTCATGCACTGAAACGGGTTGAAGCACAGAGCTCTACGCACATACACAGTATGTACAAACACACATGAACATACACACACATACAGTATACACCCCCCCCCCACACACACACATTCCTACGTCTTTCATGTCGGTGTTTGATGCTTGGAGGACTGCTTTTCTGTTTCCATTTTTAAACTGTGACTCATAAAGGTGACGGGCACAAAACTGACGTCAGACTACCTACTCACGCTCACCCTCACAAGCACAAAAAAATACCTTCTTTCTCTCTTTCTTTCTCACAACCACTCTGTTTTGGGTTTGTCAGAGAGAATGGCTTCGTCCCTGTGAGACCCCTGATGTTGACACGTCACAATAGCACCTAATGCTAGCAGTCCGTGCTAGCATCTCATGCTAGCGGTTTATGTTAGTGGTTTATGTTAGTGGTTTATGTTAGCAGTTCATGTTAGATGTTTATGTTAACGATTCATGTTAGCGGTTTATGTTAGTGGTTTATGTTAGCGGTTTATGTTTGCGGTTCATGTTAGTGGCTGGGGGGATTCAGTTCAGCAGCTAATTTTAGCGCCTTTTGCTCGCTCATGATAGCAGCTTGTGTTAGGGTCTCATGATAGCAGCCAGACACTGTTTAATAGTGAGGTGAGATGGAGGACTTATCACAGGAAACGGTCAATCTTTCTCCAGACAGAAAAGGTTATCCAGGATTAACAGATGTCTTAAATATTTACATGAGGTGGGCTCTGACGTTCGGTCCCTCCTCCCTCTCTCTTCATTCGTCATCCTTCCCTCCTGTAAAACGGTTTACATCCTGCCTCTATGGAGAAACATGGAGGGACATTATAAACAGCTTTATTAGATATATCTGCGGAAGCCAAATATTTATACGAGGAGGAAGGAGTAAAGAGGGCGCCCACATTTTCCGGGGAGAAAAGACAAAATCCACCTCGGAAGGGTTTCATGAAGGTTAGCAGCACACCCACCTCAGTGAATCTTCTTCTTCCTGAGCTCTTGAGTAGGGTGAGATGGAGTACTGTTAGATGGAGTAGGGTGAGATAGAGTAGTGTAAGATGGAGAAGGGTCTCTCCTTTCATCTCTACCTCTCATAACCCTCCCTTTCTCCTTCCTTCTCTCCACTCCTCATTCCCTTCCTCTCTTCCTTCCTTCCTTCCTGCCTTCCTTATTTCTGCTCACTCCCTTCCTCCCTCCATCTCGCCCTTTCGATCTCTCCCTCCCTCCTTCCCGCTCCCTCCTTTCATCTCTCCCTCTCACCTCCCTACCTCCCTCTCTCCTTCCCTCTCTCTCCCTCCCTCATTACATCCCTTTCCTCTCTCCCTCTCCCTCTCTCCCCGCCTCCCTCCCACCCTCTCTTTCTTCCCTCCCTCTCTCCCGCTGGGACCCTCATCTGAGCTGTTGATCTGTGTCTCTGTTGGACTAATATTTGTGTTTTCACCTCCTGAACATCTGGCCCGCGGCCCCGCCCCGCCGGCCTCACGGTCTGGACTCGTTTGAAGACCCCAAACACCGACCATCTCTGGTTGACACCCCCGTAAACATGGCTGACCCTGCCAAGCGAGGCACTTGTCTGCCAGGGTTGATGCTAGGAGGTTAGAGTTAGGGTTGTCAGGGCTTGAGTACAGAGGTCATATACACATGTACGTGCCGACACACGCACTATCCTTCCATAACTCACCCTCACACACACGCACATTCAAACATATGCACATATGCACAACTCTCGCATAACATTCACACTCACACATACATATCCATGCACACACTCATACACCAGGTGCCATTTTCAGCCTGGTTATGACAGACTGACTGTGACGGTCTACTTAAGATTAGTGGTAAACAGGAGATACAAACACACTGGAGAACATCACTCAGTAAAACCTCTTTCCTCTGTTCTAATTTCTTCCAGACCTCTGCCCATCACCTCGAATCAGATTAGAGCCTGGTGACCATAGAAACAGCCGTGTAATGCAACCTGGCCAATCAGAGGCTGGCATGGCCTGGTACCCCTTCAGGTTATTTTTCAAGTATTGAGGAACGAGGTTTCACTGGGTTATATTCTCCTGTGTGTGTGTGTGTGTGTTTGTTTGTTAGTGTTTGAGTAGTGTGTTTGTGTGTGCAAGTGAGCGTGTGTGTGTATTTGTGTGTGTGTGTGTGTGTATGTGTGTGTGTGAGACAGAGAATCAAGGGTTGACAGAAAGAGAGATAGAAAGTTCAGGACACAAAAAAAGGATGCGATGACTGTGTGTGTGTGTGTGTGTGTGTATGTGTGCATCTAGGAAGCAGACTTTGAGTCCAATTCATCCGGTGTGATGGAGGTCACTGCAGTCCAGCTGAGCTGGTCTGATTAGAGTCAGGTTGTTACAATCAATACAATTCCTGTGTGTGTGTGTGTGTGTGTGTGTGTGTGTGTGTGTGAGCTAGGGGTGAAGCGCATTGTGTGAGTGACTGTGTGTGTCAGGGCCGGGGTAATCAGGTGGGTTCAGGCTGCCGGGTAGCAGTTTCACTCAGCAGGTGTGTGTGTGCGTGTGTGAGTGTGAGTGTGTGACTCCCAGTGGGACTTCAGACTGGGACGCTAATGAGATACTCTTGAAATACTGTTCTTTGTCTGCCTGCCTGCCCAGTCCCCACACACATGCGCACACGCACACACACACACATTCCAGTCTGAAACTAAGGGAAATATCTCAGCTGTAGATGGCAGTGTAGCACAGAGGCTCAAACCACTCTCCCTCCCTCTCTTGTCCATCTCTCTGTCTGTCTCTCTCATCCTCTCTCTCCCACTCTGTCTCCTCTTCATATCACTCTTTCTGTATCTATCCATCTTTTCCTTTCTTTCCTCTCTGTATCTCTTTACCTCCCTTTCTACCTCGTATTATCTCTCTCTCTTACTCCATATCTCTTCTTCTATCCCCCTCTCTGCCTCCCACTCTCCCCTTTTCCCTCTCCCCTCTCCATCCCCCGCCCCCTCTCTAGACAGATAAGGGGTTCATCCTTTTAAGGCAACAAACATTCCAGTAATTCCTGAAATAACTGTTTATCTTTCAGTTTACTTTCACCTTAACATAAATATAAACACATACATGCGTCCACAAACACGTAAATTGTGTATTTGTGCCTGCTCATCGTGTGTGGCGGTGTGTGTGTGTGAGTGTTAACGTGCACATGTGTGTGTTTGTGCGTGTGTGCATATCAGAATCAGAATGTGCTTCATTCGTGTGTGTATATGTGTGTGTGTGTGAGTGCACGTGTGTGAGAAAGAGATTAAGTTATACAGAGTGAAAGGTGGAGAAAGTGAAAGGTGGAGAAAGTGAAAGAGTCTTGTATAAGAGACTAATTTGACTCACCAGTCATGCTTCCTGTAGAGTCCAAGGCTCTCTCTTTCTCTCTCTCCCTCTCCCCCTCCCTAACACCCCCTCTCCCTTCCCCCCCTCTACCCCCCTTTCCTCCCCCTCTCTCTCTCTCTCTCTCCTCTCTACATCTGGAGTGTGTTGAGTGTCTCCAGACCAGGGCCACCATGACTCCTCCCCCTCTCTCTCTCCCTCTCTCTCTCTCTCTCTCCTCTCTACATCTGGAGTGTGTTGAGTGTCTCCAGACCAGGGCCACCATGACTCCTCCCCCAAACATGCTCACGACCAGACAGTGTGTGTGCGTGCATGCGTGCGTGTGTGTATGTGTTGTGTCATGTATTTTACTTTCTGCATGTGTGTGCCATAATTCTCATATGAATGGCTGTTTTTCTGACCTCAAGCCCAGAACCTTCTAGAAAGTATGTGTCCGGTTCCTGTGTGTCGACACACTGGCATGTTCCAGAATCATCTGAGTTTGAATTGTACGTGTGTGTGTGTCTCTGTTTGTGTGAGTGTGTGTGTGAGTGTGTTTGTGGGGGGTCCTAGGGGATTGTGGGAGTTCCTGGGCAGTAAAACATCTCAGAGTCGAAGTGTTCTGAAGCTGATGAGTTTAACAGACAGACCTGTAGGGTCTTGGACCTGGTCCTGACCTTAGATTTGGGTCTGGTCCTGGTCCTGGTCCCAGCTGGGAGAGAGAAAGAGAGAGCTAAATAGAGACAGATAGAGATATATATATATACAGAGAGAGACAAAGGAAGAGAGAAAGAGAGAGAGAAAGGGTGATTGATGAGGGTCAGGTCTGTTTGTCAACTCGCAGAGTGATTGGTGGCGCTGGTCTGGTTCTGATGACCCGGTCCCACTATCAGCCTGTTTACACCAGGCCCCGCCCCTGACCCTGAACTTTGACCTCTTACTCTACAGGGTGAGGAAGGGGTCACCACTGGAGAGAGTGGTGACCGGTTAAATCACGACCCAGGAGGGAGGAGGAGAAGGAAGGAGGAAGAGGAGGAAGCTGTAGATGAGAGGAAAGTAGGTAGGAGGAGGAGAGGAAAGGGGGAAGAGAGGAAAGGGGAAAAGAAGGAGAGGAGAGGAGGAAGAGGAGAGGAGGAGAGACAAATTTCTAGCTGACAGAATCAGTGAGACGTAAACAAACACAGAAGACATGGAGGGGGTGTTGGAGGGGGTAGCATGACAGAATGTCTTAGCCCTAGTTAGTCACCCCCCTTTACCCAGCACATACACACCAAAGTACCCCCCTACCTGAGAGAAAGGGAGGAAGAGAGAGAGAGAGAGAGAGAGCAGTAAGGAGAGAGGGAAGAAGACAGAGAGGAAGAGAGAGAGAGAGAGCAGTAAGGAGAGAGGGAAGAAGACAGAGAGAAAGAGAGAGAGAGAGCAGTAAGGAGAGAGGGAAGAAGACAGAGAAGAAAACAGAGAGAGAGCGGAAGGAGAGAGGGAAGAAGACAGAGAAGAAAACAGAGAGAGAGCAGTAAGGAGAGAGGGAAGAAGACAGAGAAGAAAACAGAGAGAGAGCAGTAAGGAGAGAGGGAAGAAGACAGAGAGGAAGAGAGAGAGAGAGCAGTAAGGAGAGAGGGAAGAAGACAGAGAGGAAGAGAGAGAGAGAGCAGTAAGGAGAGAGGGAAGAAGACAGAGAGGAAGAGAGAGAGAGAGAGCAGTAAGGAGAGAGGGAAGAAGACAGAGAGGAAGAGAGAGAGAGAGCGGAAGGAGAGAAGGAAGAAGACAGAGAGGAAGAGAGAGAGAGAGAGCAGTAAGGAGAGAGGGAAGAAGACAGAGAAGAAAACAGAGAGAGAGCAGTAAGGAGAGAGGGAAGAAGACAGAGAGGAAGAGAGAGAGAGAGCAGTAAGGAGAGAGGGAAGAAGACAGAGAAGAAAACAGAGAGAGAGCAGTAAAGAGAGAGGGAAGAACACAGAGAGGAAGAGAGATAGAGAGATGGGAATACCAACAGGAAACCTCAAGCGAGCCAAATCCCTTCTGATTTGCGGCACCTTCTCGGGTGCAGTACCGCAGAAGGGCGACAGGGGGCGATGTTTGCCTGTGCTGGAGGGCTGGGAGCCAAGCAGGCAGAGTTGCAGTGCTCTAGGTGTTCCTGTCCCAGTCAGGACACACCTCCTGTTCAGTGTGTTTCACTGCCCCTTCTGAGGTTGCAGGTTCAAATCCCCCCAGTTTGTTGATCTGTACATATGGATAAACGCATCTGGGAAATGACACAGAACATGCAGTACCTCTGTCTCTCTCTCAATCTCTCATCCCAGAGCCCCACCCTCAGATATCAAAAAAGTCAGAGGTCAGTACTACACATGACCTTTACTGCACCCAAACATATTTGCAAAAACATACGTAAAATCATGCAGTATATAAACAATATTAGATTTTCTTAATTTGATTATATTTTGAGATCTGAACTACTCACTGTCTAATTCTGTTTTAATTGTACATGAGTATGTGCTACTTGTATTTTTTGTATCTTTCTTTGTATTTGAATAGACTCCATTCTGAAAAACACTTTTTCTCATTTGCAGCATGCTCCATAGTCATGTTGTTGAAAGTCTTCAAGTTGAAATGTAAGTAATTTGTTCATTTCAATTGATACATTAAAACTGTGTATAACTGATTCAAAGCCTAATGCCTGGAATGATTGGAAGACTGTAACCATGGTTATGTATCACATTCTTTGTGGACTATTCACGACCACATGTTTGTATTGCATAAATACCACAGAAACATAATTATAGGACATTTTAGTCCTACCTTTGAAATAGTTTTGAACACTTTGTAATTGTTAAAAAAAAAAAATCCTTCCAATCCTTTTCTCCTTCTGTATCTTCCTTCGAACCACCTCTGAAAAAAACTGAGCTACAAATACCTCAACTATCTCCTACACACACGCACACACACACACACACACACACACACACACACACACACACACACACACACACACACACACACACACACACACACACACACACACACACTGTCTTTGACAGCAGACAGGAAGGGGCAGTGCAGTGAGGACAGACTAAACAATAAACACACTGATGACCAGAGCTTAAGCAACGTCACACTGCCTGGCCTCACACACACACCAGGACACACACACACAGCAGGACACACACACACCAGCTTTGCACAACCACTATCCCCCACTAATAGATAGATGGATAGATATAGAACGATACATCCTCCTCTTCCTCTTCTATCCTCCCTCCTCCAACCTCCTCCTCCCTCTCATCTCCCCCCACAAAAGCAATTCAGGAAAACTGTGCGTATTTCAGTGGTAGAGCGTTTGACTGCAGATCAAGGTCACGGGTTCAAATCACCGCCCCCCCCCCCCCCCCCCCCCCCCCCCCAAGTAAGATGCTTTGGATGAAAAGCATCTGCTAAATGAACACGTTATTGTTATTACTATTCCCCGGGCTTCATCTGATGTTCGTCTGAGCCAGAGAAGGAAAGCTTGTCAGAAGGGACCCAGTCAGGGTCCCCTGCCTGCCGCTCTGACTCTCTGTGTGGCCCCCCCCCCAGTCCCTCCCGCCCCCCTGCTGGTATAAAGTGTTATGAATGTATGTGTCTTCATTCTGCCTGTGACCGTGGGTGGGCAACGCGGGGACGAGTCCACAGAGGTCCTCGTCCCGTCTAACCAAGCTTCTCTAAGCCCATTCCTCAGGGTCACGTTGGCACCAATGGGGGATTAGTTTGGTTCAGATCCGTGTGTGATTGAGATCTTTCTCTCCTCCATTGCCTCCCTGTGTCTGGGTAGAAAGCGACCACAGTCTGGTGATTTGTACTTGGGGCAGAAGAAAGGGTCTCCCCTCCCATGATGCACAAAGACACACATTAGCTCAGTTTTGCAGCAGTAAAGCTCTCAGTCTGCAGGATCAAACACGAGGAGATAGGACCAGTATTAACCCCCCCCCCTCCCCACACACACACACACACACACGCTGACCCCCCCCCCCCCCCCGGTCCGGCCCTCCCCCCATCCGTCCTTCAAGTCAGCTGCTTGGTTACCCGCTACTCTTCAACTGAGAGTATGTGTTGCAGAGGAGACACCAAACAGGTGGTTAGAGAGAGCTGTGCCTTCACGTACAGTATAAGTACTGCCGGTCTGTCAGACTGTAAAGATGTTTGCTACGTGACCTCTCCTGTCCTCTTCTCTGCTCTCCCTTCCTCCCCCCTTTTCCCCTCCCTCCTCTTCTCCTTTCCTGTCCTCTCTGTCTCTCTCCTCCAGAACTCTCTTCCTCTCCTCTGTCTCTCTCCTCCAGAACTCTCTTCCTCTCCTCTGTCTCTTTCCTCCAGAACTCTCTTCCTCTCCTCACTTCACTTCTTTATTTTATAAATAGCTCCCATTGTCTGGAGACTTGGTTGGGGAGTACTCACACTGACACACACATGCACACACACACACAGAACACACCACGGAGCGAACATATTTATCTCGTAGACCAACTGAACGTCTGCTCATAATGAGAGACGGCAAACAAGGCCACCATAATTAACTGTCCTTCCTGACTTCCTCCACTAGATCTGTTTGTGGCCTCACAGTCAAACTCTCACATCTCATTAGCAGCCTAAAGGCTTCCACCAGAGAGGTTTCAGCATGTCGGTAAGAGTCTTCGCTCAGCACAAGCACCCGCAAACACGCCAGGGTTTCCCACGGAAACACCACGGAAACACCACGGATTGTCACTGCAAATATCCACCCGGAGATGTGGCAAAGATGCAAAGGTTTTGCTGACTGTGTTTTCAAATGAGATTCTACACTAGGCTTCTCTTGCTCTGATCTAGTCTGGTCTAGTCTGGTCTAGTCTGTAGGTAGCAGAAGTTATGCATTCTATAGTCATGGTTCAGTGTGTTCATGTGGGTCAGTGTCGCTCCAAGCAAACAGTTTTAGGCCAGCATTAGACAAGCCTTGATTGGCTGTGTGAGTTAAGGTCTGGTGTGTATGTGTCAAACTGGCCTTTAGTTGGCCAACTGTCTTCTACCATGGGCTGGGTTAGGTGTATACGTGTGTGTGTGTAGATGTGTGTGTGTAGGTGTGTGGGGTGTCACCTGTGGCCCGTCAGTGCATGAGGAGGAAGAGGAGGGGGGAGGGAAGGTGGTAGCGGGGGTGGGGGGGTGGGGGGGGGGCCTACACACCACTTCATTTCTCACTTGAGTGCTTCTCTTTAGGTCTTAACCCACACCCCTCTCTCCCCCTCCCTCCCTCCCTCCCCCCACAGCCCTCCCTCCCCCCAGCGCCCGCCTCAGACTGAAATTCCTCCATCATCCCCCCCCCCACCACCCCCCCTCCTCCCTCCCATGCTCGGCACACACCAAGGGGCATTCAAAACGCATTAACGCCAAATCAATGGGAAACAGTGAAAAAAGCAAAAAAATCTCCTTAGCAACATAATTTAGGTAGCCTGCCTGACGAGAAGAAAAGGGAGGAGGGGGGGGGGGGGGTAGGGGAGCGTTTAAGGGAGGGGACAAAACCTGAACACAACAGGCAGAGAATTAACACAGTCGAAACTGTTCCTTTTTCAGCGAGGCACAATCAGCTACACTAAGTCTTTACCTCCCTCCACCCCCCCACAGACCCCCCCCCCCCCACACACACACACACACCCAGCCCTCCCCCATCCCGGGTGAGGCAGGCAGGAGAGAGGTGCCTTGAAAAGACAAACACACAATGCTTGCTAGGCCTCGTCCACCTATTTTTGATCTATCTAGCCATCTCCTTCACTGTTTGTGGAGCACACAGAAAAACACACTGCTCTTCTTTATCTGTTAAAGTCAGATGCGGTGTCTGGATGGAGAGTTAGGGGTGAGATAGAGGTGTGGAGGGTGAGATGAGGGCTGGGTTGGGGTGGGTTGGATGATTAGGCTGGACTGGGCTGGACTGGGCTGGACTGGGCAGGACAGAGGACAGCTATACAGGGTAATTAGCATAGTCAGAGCACAGCCCACCAGCTGGCCTGTAAATGACCTCTGACCTCTACAACATGATCAGCTCAATGAGCAATGGGCCAGCTTTAATTAGGAGGTCATTAAGAGCCAACCTCAGCTCACCATGAGCTCACACACACACACACACACACACAACCAGATGAACACCCACTTACCTATATACACACAACCCCACACGCATACGCACACACAGCCACTCACACAACCACATATACACACTCACATACAACCCCACGCACACACACACACACACACACACACACACATACGCAGTCTGAGTTTGTTGACCAACAGGTCTAGACTGGGGCAGTAACTCACGTCATCTCATAGCTGAGTAGTAGTACTAACTAGTACTAGTATTATTAGTAGTAGGAGGTACTGTATTGATCCCCAGGGGGAAATGGCAAGATGTAAAAGAGGAAATACGCCAATGCATAAATAAAATACGAAAATAAGATAATGATACTAAATACAAATATATAAATATGCTGAACACCAACAACAACAAAATACACTGTCTAGAAGGGTGAACGTGAGAGATGGAAACATGGAGAGAGGGCGAGATGGCGAGAGGGAGAGACAGAGACGGAGAGAGAGAAAGGGAGAGAGGGAGAGAGAGAAAGGGAGAGAGGGAGAGAGAGACAGAGACCAGAGAACTCTTTGTTCAGGACTCTGATTTCACACTCGCACAAAGAACTTTGGGTGCGTTTCATCCCTTTAGCGTTTGTGTTAGGTTTGTTCAGGGTTGAGAAGAAGGCCGGGGCAATGTAGCAGGAGAGGAGTCACATCCATTCACGGCTTTATAAATCACCTCAGCAGGCAGGGGACCGTGGCCAATCAGCCAATTACACCCCCCGCCCCTCCCCGGCCCTCCCGACACCCCAGCCCTGATAGAGACGCCCGGGACAAAGAGATCACAGGGCAGAAAAACGACCCTTTAATGAAAGCGCCCACAAAACAGGCCCGAACCGCGCGCCCCACTTACGTATTCCATCACGACGCTGCCCTCCCATTTCCTCCGGTGTGGACGCCGGGGGAGTGGCGGGGACACACTGGGGATGAGAGAAAAATGACTCTGCGCTGTGACACCGCTGAGACCCACACACACACACACACACACACACACACACATACACACACTGGCCTCTTTCACACTCCGGCCCGAACAAAAGCATCTGTTGCCATACTGCGCCGTTCAGACCCCCCCCCTCCCCACCACACATACACACTCTCACACACACACACACATTTACACACTCTCTCACACTCACACATATTTACACACACATATTTACACTCACACACACACATTTACACTCTCACCCACATATATATATATACACAGTGTCTCACACATACAGACATGTACACACCCTCACACAGACACTTGCACACACTCCTCTTTTCAAACTCTCAGGCACACACACACACTATCTCTCTCTCACACACACAAACACACGCACTCTCTCTTACAAACTCATAGACCCAATGACCAACCTTCTCCTCACACACAAACACTATCATTCTCTCTCACACACACACACTCTTACACACACTTTCTCTCACACACACACACACACACACACACACACACACACACACACACACACACCCAGGAGGGGCAGTAGAGTGGTTATGGTCAGCTTGCAGCTGCGCCTGCTCACCTTGTGTGTTCATTGTGTTGCTCTTGGAGATGACCCATCCATCTTAGTGTCCCAGGACAAGAGAGAGGGAGAGGAGGAGGGAGAGAGGGAGGGAGGGAGGGAGGGAGGGAGGGAGAGGGAGAGAGAGAGGGACAGGGGCAGAGACCTGCAGCTGCTGAATGAATAGAGGAGAGGATGAGGGGATGAGGAGGGAGTGAGAGAGAGAAAGGAGGAGAGGGGGCAGCTGCAGGGTGGTCTCACCCCTCCATCCCTCCATCCATCCATCCATCCCTCCATCCATCCCTCCATCCCTCATCTCAGCATGACACATTAACCAGGAGAATCTGACAAACGCAGACACCACGTCCACAGACTTAATTGTCAGTTTTCAGACAGTCGTCCACAGTTTTGTAACCAAGTTGTTCTAGTTGTTCCATAGTTGTGTGAAAGCCTAGACCGGCAATGGCTTCAGCCTGGATTCTTTTACTGGAGTCAGAAGTGTGAGTGTGTGTGTGTGTGTCAGACTCAGTCAGCTCACAAGTCCTCAGGGGACAACAAGTAAAGAACAAACAGCCAGCCTGGCTGTGAGCAAAGTCGTAAATCCTTCAGCAGAGTACTGGGTAGCTGGTGTGTGTGTGTGTGTGTGTGTGTGTGTGTGTGTGTGTGTGTGTGTGTGCGTTAGGAGAGATGACCCTGTGCCAGAGGTCAGGCAGGTGATGCTGAGACCCACACAGCCGCAGGTGCACACAGTCACCAAGTTCAAATCTCCTCCCCTTCTCTCTTCTCCTCCCCTCCTCTCTTTCCCATTCTCTCCTCCCCTCCTCTCTTCCCCTTCTCTCCTCCCCTCCCCACCTCTCTTTTCCTTTTTTCTCGTCTCCTCCCCTCCGCTCTCCCCACCCCTCCTCCCCTCTCCTCCCCTCCTCTCTTCCCCACTTCAATGCTGTCGAGCCTTCTTGGACGCCGCCCCCCCCCCGCACAAACACAGACCCAAAAGTTTTGATAAAATCTCCTTTATGAAATCAATCTTTTGATGAATTCTCTTTAGCATCTCCGCCCCGTCCTCTGGAGAGGATCCAGCTTCGTTCGTCAGCGCAGAACTCGGACCTCCTCCAGGGTAAAGCTTGTGTGTCTTTCTGATCAGTGAAGTGGAGATTCGGTGCCCAGATCCTTCGCCGGCTAGCTGGCTGGAGGTCTGGGCCAGCTACTCTGCTGTTGTCTGCCTCTTAGGGGCTTCTCAGAGTGTGTTTAACATTCAGCTTCAGTCCCTAGCTCTCCGCCTCGCCCCCGACATCTTTGTTTGTCTCGTTCTTGGAGTGTCCGGGGGGGGTGGGGAGTGTTTGGGCGGGGCGGGGCGATCGATTTGATTCTAATCGGACCATGAAAAGAACATGATCTAACTACTTTCAGCCGGGAGTATATTTAGGGCTCTCTCTCTTTCTCCGTCCCTCGCTCCTTTTCTCCCTCTCTCACCCTCTCCTTTCAAACACAATGAAGCCGGACAATTTAAAAACCTTTGAATGTCTCCTCAATGACTTGCTGAATACAGGGGGAGAGAGATTTGGAGAGGAAGGAGGCAGTGAAAGAGGAGGGGAAAAGGAAAAAAGGCCAGGGAGGAGGCATCAAAATTCCACGAGTTGTTTAAACATGAGCGTGTTCATTTGCATGACAGCGCTGTGAAGAAAGAGACAACCTCTTCGACCGCCTATGGCCAGTACACACATACACGCACACACTTTGGATAAACACATCTGCTAAAGGGATACATGATCACACACACTACACACACGCGCACACATAAATACACACATATCACAAACATATACACCCAGACGCTGGTGCACATATCGACAAACACAACACAAATGTAAACATATACATACATTGCACACATATACAAACAAGCATATGCTCATAAAACTAAATCACAGCTTTCAAACACAAAGACACACTCACACACACACATGCACACACACACACAGAGACACTGACAGGTGCAGAGAAGTAGTGGCACGTGCAGACACATTAACACGCTTCACTTGGTCACACTGATTCACTGCAACAGGCAGGTGAGAGGACAGAGCTGCAAACTGCAGTTTAATCACACACAGAAACACACACACACACAGACACACACACACACACACACACTCCAGTAAGAGTCTTAGAGGGGCACTAACACGGTAGCTCAGACAGATTAGCCCCTCCCATCTGACTGAAACACAAACAACACAAAAGAAGAAGCCCCTCTCATGTTAACCCCCCAACCCCAACCATTACCTACCCCCTACCCCAGCCTTACCCCAACCCTACCCCAGCCCTACTCCAGCCCTACTCCAACCCTACCCTAGCCCTTACCCCAGCCCTTACCCCAGCCCTACCCCAGCCCTTACCCCAGCCCTACCCCAGCCCTTACCCCAGCCCTACTCCAGCCCTACCCCAGCCCTTACCCCAGCCCTACTCCAGCCCTACCCCAGCCTTACCCCAGCCCTTACCCCAGACCTTACCCCAGACCTACTCCAGCCCTACCCCAGCCCTTACCCCAGCCCTTACCCCAGCCCTACCCCCCCCAACCCTGACCACCCAACCGTGGCTCTCTGGCTCTTTGGGGCCATGTCATGTAGGACTAGGACTATGGCTGGGGCTGGGTATTGGGCCAGGGCTAGGGCCAAGTTTGGGGCTAGGGCGAGCAGAGAGAAATAGAGAGAAACAAAGAGAGAATGAAATAAATTCAGAGAGAGAGAGGGAGGGAGGAGGGAAAGAGAGAGAGCGACAGAGCGACATAGCAGGAGAGAAATAAAAAGGGAAAGACTTAATGCAGCTGTTCAACTGGGTCATGTGATGAACCAAACAACCACACAATCACCCTCCTGTTGTGTAATAAGCTCTGCTGGGCTTAAACACTTCATGACTTTCTATGACAATAAACCCTGTGAGGCCTTCAGTCCTCCAGCACACCTCACTCTCCAGCACTGCTGGGAATATCAGCCTTTAAGCAGAACCTGCGCAGGGTTGGGCTGGGTTTAGTACTGGTGAATAGTCCCTGTGTATGGAGAGGAGAAGAAAGGAGGGGAGGAGGAGAAAGGCCGGAACAGGAAGGAGGAGAGAGGAGGAAGAAGGGAGGAGGAGGCGCAGGAGGGAGCAGGGGAGGAAGGTCCACCCGTCACTGAGCCTTGGCTTTAGACAGAGGAACCCTTGGCACCTCTCTAGGGGGAGCCCCGAAGAGTCTCATTACTGAGTTAGACATCAGGGAGCGTGTCCATTAGCCAGGCTTGCTTGCACTAGCAGAACACAGAAAATAACTAGAAACGAACCCTGGCACGTCAACAGCTTTGCAGAACACGGAGACGCAAAACAACACGGGTGCACTTATCATCGTCTAAATGAGCGTGGCGAGGCCGGCCGGCCAGCGCTGGGCGGACGCGCTGACAGCTGTGAGAACGCCACGTCAGGCGTCACAGCAAAGAACACTCCGGATAATGGACGGGAAAGTGCCGACACATCTCGATGGCGAGATGAGACTGTGAGGAGAGAGGAGGAGAGGGGTTAATGGCGAGGGAGGGGGGGGGGGTAGAGAGTGGAGGAGAGGAGGAGAGAGGAGGAGAGGGGAAGAGAATGGAGGAAATAGGAAGAGAGAGGATGAGAGGGGAGGAAAGGAGGAGAAAAGGAGGGTGAAGAGTGGAGTAGAGAGGAGGAGAGAGGAGGGGAGAGGAGGAGAGAGCGTTGTTCGTGAAGGGAGGGGGGGGGTCAGACAGACACATGCTGTGACACTAACTGGCGATGATGAACAACACCATAACAGTAAACACGATATAGCGGTCTGACAGTTGTCCAATCAATACTTTGTTTGAACAGGATACTCAGCAAGAAAAATAAATCCGAAAGATGCATTATTCATAAAGAAATAAATGAATGTCTTTCTCGTCAACGGTTGTCGTGTGAATTTCACTAACATCTCCACATTCTGACTGGCTCGAGTTAGGATGGAGTTAGCCTCCACAGCCTCTACCAGCCTCTACAGTCCAACATCCTCCAACAGCTTCTGCAACCTCTAACCAAGCCTCCAGCAGCCTCCAAAAGCCTCAATTTACCAGTGGGTGGGGGTAGTTCTGTGGTAGAGCATTTGACTGCAGGTTTTAATCCCCCCTGAATGTTGCTAAAAGTATAGCCATGCAGGACCACAGGGAGGTGTTAGGTTTGGATGTGTAAAGGTTTGGAGACAACAGACTAGAAGAGATTATCCAATGAGTCGCCCTGGACTTCACTGAGACAACCTGGGAGAAGAGAGAGAGAGAGAGAGAGAGAGAGAGAGAGAGAGAGAGAGAGAGAGAGAGAGAGAGAGAGAGAGAGATGAAAAAAGAGAGGAGGAGAGCAACTGGAGAGAGAGGAGCAGAAAGAGGAGTAGAGAGAAGGAGTAAGAATAGCAAAGAGAGGAGCATGGAGAGGAGGCTAGGGAGGAGCAAGGAGAAGGAGGAGAGAGAGGAGAGAGGATGGTCCTATAGACAGGACAGCTATTCACTCCCGGTGACAAAAGGTCTGCTCCTGCCTCACATTCCAGCCTGCTTCCGCTCCAACACACACACTCAATCCCAGGGACTCCCTTTCACTCCCAGAAAACGGTTACAATATCTTCTCCCTTCTGTGTGCGTGTGTGTGTGTGTGTGTGTGGGGGGGGGGGGCTGACGGGAGAGGGACCTGTCACACACTCTGGGATGCACTTCCTAGTTCAAAGCTAGGATCAATGCATGAAGGGTGAGACACGTCTACGTAATACCCAAGAGCCTTTGCTTATTTTGCAGAAGTAACGTGCTTGTGGACCAGCTTTGGCTGGCTGAATGCGTCATGGTGGATGGCAAGATTTAGCTAAATTTGCTCTGTAAGTGGATTTCGGTCTGCATAACAAATTATGATCACTTGGTTTTAACCTGCAGTCAAACTCACCCGCAGAATTCCACAAGCATTCACAAACAAAGGCCCCACTCACGAGAATGCATGACGATTCGGTCTGTATTTTAAATCATAATGCACAGAAATTTGACCATACGTTGGGGGCTAAAATAGATAACAATAAAGTTAAATAGAGTCCCGTGGTTCAGTCTTAATAATGAGATTGTTTTCGTAAAAGACCATCCATTAAACTAGAGCGTTGTGCATGTTGTTGCCAGAGCGTGTACGAAGATGCCAGCAGCTTCAACAGCCAGATCAGCAATGAGACTTTCAAGCTATATCTGCTTAATACCATGAGGATGGACTTTCAAGACTTTCTGACAACTCAAGCAAGGAATGATTGGAATAAGTGCTATTCTATTTTCTGGAGCTGATTTGGGCCCTGTAATAGCATCTGCTTAGTCTGCTGGAAAAAAAGAGTTGGGGGGGGGGGGGGGGGAGTCAGGGGGGAAGAGGGAGAGACATGGTGAGAGGTAAAGGGGGAGAGGCAGAGAGGGAGAGAGGTAGAGGGGGGGAAAGAGGGGGAGAAAGGGAGTAAGGGAGAGGGAGAGACAGAGGGGGAGATGGACGGGGCACTGAGGGCCCTCATGAGAGACTCCAACAACAACATGTCTACAGACCCACGCCAGCTCCTCCACGCTCCGACCAGCCCCCCCCCCCTCTTCAGCCCCCAAGCCCCCCTTGCCCCCCCCCCCCTCCCCCAGCCACTGTTTATCTCGTTCTGCAGCCTCGTTAGCTGAGTATGGGTATGGCCCTCCAACTCCTGTGTGTGTGTGTCTGTGTGCGTGTGTGTCTGTGTGAGAGTGCGAGTGAATGAGTGTGTGCGTATGCATGCACGCATGTGGGCGCGCGCGCGTGTGTGTGCAGCCGGCCAGACACTCGTAGCAGGACAGACACACTCCAGTCGAGAGTGTCTCAGCTGAGTGGCTCTCAGAGATGGCGAGACTTGTCCTTAATTAGCGTGCGCCTGCTCCAGCCCTGAATCCCTGCACCCCTGCATCCACGCATCCCTCCATCCCCGCATCCCTCCATCCTTGGAGACCCTCAATGGCGTCCACACGGGCTTTGTTCCCGCCCCCCCCCACCCCCCCTGGGCAGTGGGTGTCACTTTCCCTTTCAGGTCCCGAAGGAGAGTGGGCCAGAATAAAGTTCCTATCGTCATTCATGGGGGAAAGTGCTTCTGTTCTCCACAGCTCAATTAATTGGCACGCAGGACCAATTGTAACCAAAGTATCGTTCGGGTATTTGGCTCTCTCAAGTTCCACAGGTCTCAAACTAACCCCCGTTTCCCAAACCTGAAAGTGTTTATGAAGCAGACGGTGCCATCGTGTAAAATAAATATTGTGAATCAGCGATGACTGCAGGGTTACATGGCGTCTTCACAGTCTGCGTTAAACTGTTGCTCTCTCTCTCTCTCTCTCTCTCTTTGTTTACCTTTGTTGTCACGGTATTTTCATGTGTAATTATTTCAAGCTCATTTTAGCATAGAAATCTAATCATTCATTGAGATATAAATTAGATTTCATTGACTCCTGCAGGATTCCTTTCAGCACCCCCACCCCTCAGCCCCCCCACCCCCATCGTGCTCCAGGAGTGGGAGGGCGGCCATTGCAGCTGCTATTCACATGGACCAGATAATTGTTGATGGAAAGTCACTGCGTGGCATTATGTTGTCCACAGTCACATTGTTCATCTTCCCGTCGCCAAGACGATATTGAGAAGCTGAGTGATCCTTTAGAACGTCGGTATTCAGGCTCCGTTGCCTGGTTACTAATAAGGTGCGACATCATCACTGTATTGGCAAAGATGGCCTGCAAGCCGGCCTGGTGACACAATGCAACGTTTGTAAAAAGGCGTTGATACAAGTTAATGACGCTTGTTCAACAGAACATTAATGGAGTTGGTCACGGTTTGATGCGGCATGGGATGAAGGGTGAATGAGAGGGGCTGCTTTAGCACTTTTACAAGGTTGGGGGTTTGTTGTTCTCTCTCTCTCTAACTCAGACACACTCTATTCCTCTCTCTCTCTCTCACACATACTCTCCTCTCTCTCTCAGACACACACTTTCCTTCTCTCTCTCTCTCTCTCTCTCTCTCTCTCTCTCTCCCTCTCTCTCCCTCTCTCTCACACACACTCACTCACTCTCTCTCTCTCATACACACACACTCCTTCTCTCTCTAAACACACAGTCCCTCCCTCTCCCACACACTTTCACTCTCTCACTTACACAAACTCTCTTTCTTAAACACACTTAACTATTTAATGAGGTTTTTATTTTTACACTGAGAGGACAAACAAAGAAATCTTTTCACTGAGGACTCATTTGACCCTCATTGTAACTAAGAAGTGATAGACCTGGGACTGAGATATAACACAGCTATAATTACCTTATGATATAGCCTGTAACTGAGATATAATATAGCTCTTTTGATTTATGATGCAGCTATAGCTAAGTTAATATATAGCTTTAACTAAGTTATGATATAGCTGCAACAAAAAATGTATATAGAAGTAACATATGGAAGGATATAGTCTGTAACTGAGATATGATAAAGCTGTTAGTGACAGGTCTCTAGTTTTGATCGCCGCAGGGCAGAGAATACATCATATTTCCGAGCCCTTTATAGTCCGACATTCCTTTCCAACTCTGACGTAAAAAAAAAAGCGATTTTGTGTTGGTCCCATATTTTTTTGCATCAGCTTCTTAACCGCAAGCTGCCGTCCTCTTACCCCGAGCAGAATAAAGAGAATCAAAGGATTTTTTCCTTAAATGGACTAATTTTCTCCTTGAATTATGAAAGTGATGTCTAGGTAACAGGCTGTACTCTGTACCCCACCGTGTAATGCCCCCTAAACCCTTCCACGTGGCTCGACTAGTCTCGGCTATTAGAGCTCATTATAGCCTCATAAAGGATCTCATTTGTGGGATTACTTAATAGACAATGAAATTTTATCGTTCAGAATTATGGAAAAATAATATCAGAGCAGGAACGGTGTGATGAGGGCGCGCGCCACGTATTATTCCGCTTGGTTTATACTCTCTCTTTCTCTTTCTGTCTCTCCCTCTCTGTCTCTCTGTCTTTCTGTCTCTCCCTCTCTGTATACCATAACACTCCAGTGCTCCTCTCTTGTCATACGCTGTTCACTTTATTATAGCAATTACAGATGCGTGACAGACGCGTTTGCTACTTCTTTCATTTAGTCTAGTTTAAAGTCGTATTCTTATTTTGTTTCAAGATTTCAATTTAATTCGCATGAACCAAGGTCAGGAACAGGGTTACTCATAAATTAGCCTACTAGGCCTATATGCAACTAATAAGCGATAGTCCTCTATCTAGCCTAATTTACACGTCAAGACAACTCTACAGGCTACAGAACAGACAACAAAGTTTGAAATGTAGTTCTCATTCATTTGTGGTAAAAAAAAAAAAAAAAACTATTCTGTCCGTTTATATAAAACATGACTGGATGTTTGCACCTGAAACGCTCGCCCCATTAAACCTGCTTAGTGTAAGCGCCGCTCGCCCCGCGCTCTGTCTTGAGGCTCGAGGCGTTACTTCTTAGATGAAAGTGGAAGCTAAAGCCAACGGTGACCCAACAGGAGATCAAACTCGCTAATTATTGTCACAAGACGAAGGATTAACGCATTTCTGAAATAGCTGCCTGTTTACCCGGCAGAAACCCACCATAATAAACACTTTCTAATAGAAGCATAATCACTATCAAATAGCCACCACCAGACTCGACAAAAAATCATAGTTCTTTAATTGCTGCTGTTGAAATCTTTCCCAAACTAAACAGGGTAGGCTACAATTACACAGCTACTAAATTTAGTCCTTAGTCACATGCACGATTTGTTGCTTTAAATCGCATTTTGAGAAGCCATACACAAGTAGACTAAGACTGTGTTTGAACAAACAGGCTACTTTGACAATAAAAACATGAATCAAGCTAAAATTACGTACTCACAATATGGTCGTTAATTCAGATATTTGAGTTCAACGAACAAACAGCGGAGGAATTAAGGGCATTGATTATTACAGATGGACCCCATTCGTTCCATAATTAATTGTAGAGGAAGGCCATATTCACTGGATTTGTGATTTCGACGATTTTAACTTTTGACTAGGCCTATCTGATATATTTAATATTTTTTCATAAAAAATGTGTGGACATTTTCATCCATTTTTCAAATTGTTGCTTTTTTTCAAATTGGTACATATGTTGTGGTCCTATTTCTTCGTATTGTGCAAGAAAGAAGAATATTACATTGTTTTATTTCCTGAGATTATTATTATATATTTTTTCTTTTACAGAAACAGGCCTTCTATCAAAAAATATTACATCTGGTAACGTTTTGATGCGCAATATGTAATTTTGTTTAAATAGCCTATTGGATACTTTATTGGAGGGGGAGGGGGGTAAACTATATTGTTTTCAAAGTGTTCCTAGACAAATTACATTTATCCGTGCGTGAACAAAGTAGTTGAAGGTGTCGGTATTGACCGGGACGGGGAGGGGGGTGACTGAACAGAGATTTTGATTGGGAGTTTTGTTAGGTATCACGTGGTATGGGTCACTTGCAGTTTTGAAGCCCTTCAAACCGGGAGCGCACGTGGGTGACGTTAGGGCCAGCCCTCTCCGGGGTCCCTTTTGTTTCAGCATCAAACATAAGCACCTTCCGACATCCCGAGGGCTTCAGAGAAGAGACAGCATCTCACGCATCGAGCTACACAGACCACTGCAGCCATGTCGAGGTCCTTTTACGTAGACTCTTTGATAATCAAGGATACGGTGCGTCCCGCTCCGCTTAACGAGCATCCCGGACAAGACTTTCTCATCCCCATCAGCATGCACTCCCCGAGCGTTATGTCCGTCACCGCGCCGCCGTGCCCCTCGAGGAAGACAGGGACGTTCTGCGTCTGCCCGATGTGCGTCACGTCCCACATACACTCGCCTCGGGGCGGAATTCCGATGCTGAAGAGCCAGTTTCCCGGTACGGAGGTACAATACTGTCAAAGGATAGCGCACCAGCAGTCACAGATATTAGCGCACCCGGGACACGCGCCGGTCTGCACGCCCACCTACAGTATCACGGACCCCAGAAGGTACCACTGCCTCGCCATAGGTAAGAGCTCGAGCACTACCGGCTTTGCGATATTACCGAGGTAGTCCTACTTCATAATGATGTTGTGCAGCATTGCCAGAACTATTACGCGCAGTCATTGAACACTCCATTTGCATTCCACTTTATGTTCTAGAGTGATGTAATCTCAACTAAAGTTGCCATGTTAGGCTAATAAGCTACTGTGCTCGTGTCCCCTCAGGCGCCTCTGAGAGCAGTCACCTGCAGAATGGAAAAAGGATGCGCACGGCTTTCACCAGCACGCAACTGTTGGAGTTGGAGAGAGAGTTCTCCTCGAACATGTACCTGTCCCGTCTCAGAAGAATCGAGATTGCCACGTATCTGAACCTGTCAGAGAAGCAGGTGAAGATCTGGTTCCAAAACCGGAGGGTCAAACACAAGAAGGAGGGAAAGGGCGCGCAGAGGAGCGCGCACAGCGGCTGCAAGTGCGCCAGCGGCCACACGGACTATCCCAGGTCAGAGGATGAGGAATCCCTGTCGCCCGCCTCCGCGTTAGAGGACAAAGAGATATCACCGATCTGAATACATCACAAACTGATGACGTCTATTCCACTTCTGCACTTACTGTCCCATTTCCCCGGGAGCCCGCGAGCTCAGACCACCTCAGGGGCCGTTCGACTCTGTCTGAGGTAGCCTACAACTTGGGACGCGTGGCAGGTTCTCCTTGAATTGTGTGTACCCAATTCCACGTTGACTGTTGAAACAAAACACTTTGTAAATATATGTCGAAACCCGTCACCTGAGCAACATCATTGAAGAAAAAATGCAGTGATTTGTAATTCCTCGCGAGTGTTTGTCAAACCAACGTCAAAGTGACTCTCCTAGTTGTCATACGGGCCCTTAGAGCTGACACTTCTCAGACCTCTCTGAGGGCACTTAGATGTTGGATATCTGAAGTTATGTGAATTTGTTTGTGCATAGTATTGTTATGTAAAATATGTATATTTGTATTTATTTTAATAATAAAAAACTGAATTGATGTATCAACTAACTTCGTTTGGAAATCATTTCGTTGTCACGGTTTTTTCAACATTTGAGTAGAGCTCATGGCACTGAGAGACAATAGCATGAGGGCTTGGATTCATCTCTGAGAGGTGAGTGAAAAAGGAGGAAGAGGAGGAAGACACCTGCTTCCGATACCGCGGCCTCTGCCTGAGTTAGAAGGGTCAGCACTCGGTCGCCAGGGCCTCTCGCTCCAGCTCGTGGTTCAGACACCACCACCGTGAATCCGAAAAGATCTACAAAATACTTTCCAGCATCGACATTACGTAACATTGAACGATACCAATACATAATCAAACCTAAAATGTCCATGGTAGGTATAGCTTAATATTATAGGTAATGTGCATAGGCCTATTAGACCTATGCGACATGCACTGAAACTTGGTAATTTGGGAGAATATTAACTTACACGTTTAATTTAACATGCCATTCTTACAAGAAGCACAATATGTAAATTCGTTTAGATCTGTCTAAAGGAAGTGATTACATGAATGCTCAAGACGAGGATGAATGCAGGTCTAATTTATTCATAAGCCTCTAATTGTTATTATTGCGATACATAATTTCATAGTTATCGTTGTATTTGTTATTTTATCATTACTGCACTCGAAGGGTATGCCTGATGCTGTTATTGTACTATTAGGATGTTTTGTTTTGTACTATATGGCTATTATTATTAATATTATCATCATTATTATCACTATTATTAGAATTGTTATTATATCCTTCGTGTCTTCTTTCTGCATTGGATGTGGCAGAGCTCGGGCCCCTGAGTCCCCACTGTCACAAAGAGTCCGGCACTGCTGCCAATCGTCATTTTATGTTCGCTTTTGAAAAGACTCTGCTTGTCCAAAAAGAGTTTAATTGCAGTTTCAGTCCCACGTTAGTTGATTATGCTGCGATTCGTCCAAAACCACAGAATAAGGATATATAGAGGTGGGCAAAAGCTTTGACAGGTTGGATTGTCCTGCTCGAGACCCGAGCTTGGGACTCGCATTTAGCTTGGGACCCCCTCCGGCTGCAGTCTCAGAGGGCTTTGAAGACACAGCTACAGGGTTCCTCTGAGAGCGAGAGAACGGTTTAGTCACTGTTTCATTAAGCACTATTTGAACCTTTCAACTTATGTTAAATTGAGGGGGCATGCTGAAAATGGAGGGATTACGTAGGAGGGGCGATGGGAAATTAGCTAACGGTTAATTTAACTCGTTTCTGACGGAGTTTGGGATACATTCCTAATTGAGAAGGGAAGCAGGTGAAGTTTTGGTCCCACGCAGACCCATTCAGAGGAGGAATAAATAGTCTCCTTTCAGTTCCCGCTGGTGATCATATATTATTGAGGGAAAGCCATCTAATGAATATATATTGAAGTTCCTATTAATCGAATTAGAGTTCACCCCTTGCAGGTGTGAGTGTGAAAGACCATCGTCCCATTAAAAGGGATTAAGAAAGGAGTTAACTGAAGTTTAGGCAATCTCTTTCAGCCTGACCTCGAACTGTCAGTCCGCCATAAAAGCCTGAAGTTCACTTTCACAGTATTATAGGGTATCTAGCTCCACTATAACATATTACCTTGTACCCCGGGTCTGGATCCTGTCAAGCACTCTCTGGCCAGAGTCTATGAACACTGGATCCATCGTCTCCAAAACAGGCGATTAACGAAATATTCTTACTTTTGATGAGGGAAAAGACACCCACTCAAATACAAAGGCGAACAAGTCCAGCACTCCAAAGACGATAGAATTACTATTGAAAATGTGGCAATTACGCATGACAAAAGACAATTAATACGACTGCTTTTCAGCCGCTTGCAGCTGGCGTCTCGCGTGGAGCCACAGGAGGAAGCTGAAGAGTCCGTGACAGGACGGGGGCAGGGTTCTGCGTAACCGTAAAGACCTCTGCTTCGATCATGAATCTGCAACTACGATTTTGTTTACTTTCAACAAATGTGACAAGGCTTTCCGGTGGCTCCAAAAGTTTCGAGGACCCGCGAACAGTCCCGAAGTCTAAACGGGCGGTGCGTGAATCCGTTGTCTAAGGTGAGGCGCTGCTTTCAACGATGATGAAACTGTGGATTCTGGACACGCGCCTCATCAATGCTGTCCAACTTAATGGAGCCCGGCCACCGCACAATATATGCCATGAGCCTTTGTCAGGCTATTCAGTCGAGACCTTTTATAAAGTGTCAACCACTTTAAAATCGATTCTTTTGTTGGGTATAGAGCGTGCCTCTTAAATCATCAACTGCATTTAGTCCCCTCTTTAACGACTCGCTGTTTAAAACAGTAGGCCTACACGTTGGCTGACATTCAACAGGCCGGTGTTAAAATACAGTTTCAACATATCACAGTCCACAAACTGAACGATCATTGGTGAGTCATTCAAATATCTGTGTTTGTGTATGTGTGTGAGTGTATGTGTGTCTGTGTGCTTTGTTAATAAACTGGATTTAGTCACGGCTTTGTTCCATAAAAGGCCAGTCCGTTCTTATCACCTAAAGCCGTCACGAATGACAGTTACATATTTACGAAAGGTGGGTGATGGAGGCCAAGTGGGCAACGCGCTCTCCTGTTTCCCCCCAAAGCTCACTGCACATGCTCAGCGGACGACGTACCTGGGCCTCACAGTGCCACAGTCTCAATGTTCTGATCTTAGTATAGGAATATGAATGCTATGGATATCTTCCCGTTTCTTTAAACTCCTGTGAAAAACACAGACTAGCTTGGCATAGTTAAACAAGCAAGCTAATGCGAACCAGGTGGCCACCGGTTAAAGCGTTGCCGGGACGCGCATGGATGCATTAAAACACCATCTTGTCGATAATGGATGCCTCGGATATTTACGATGACGGTGCACGCTTCCAGCTGCAGCCACCGGATGAATATGACTACAATCCTTCCTGTCGTTACAGCTCCGGCCAGGTGCACATACCCGTGCCACCGTGCCCTACGGAAGACCTTCGCAGCAAGGGGTCTGCGCTGCTCTACAGTCTACCTCCATGCCAGTACCTAACGCCAGGTCAGAATCATCCCCAGGAGGGCCCACCAGACTTGGGCAGCGGGGGGCACTACCCTGCAGGGCAGGAGGGGCAGGACAGCCAGGGTGGTCAGAAGGAGGCACCGTTCCCCTGGATGAAGAGCTCCAGGGTAAGGCCTTACCCGTCACTTCCTGGTAAGACAGCATTTATTCTAAATGACGAAATATTGCCTAATTGTGAGACAACCGCAATGTTTGGATGCATCCGTGCATATGGCTTCATAACTGGTCAAGTTCGTTAAAAAGCAGCGGAGAGATCAAACATGACAAATCTGAACTAAAAAATGTTTATACCATCTCGCAAGGGTTCAACTCGCAGAATCCGGACGAGCACAAGCGGAGCCGCACGTCATATAGCCGCGCACAACTTCTGGAGCTGGAGAAGGAGTTCCTCTTCAACAAGTATATCTCGAGGCCCCGCAGATATGAACTAGCAACCACCCTTAACCTGACCGAGAGACACGTCAAAATCTGGTTCCAGAACCGTCGTATGAAGTGGAAAAAAGAGGAACCGAAAATAAGAAAGGCGTCACGTCCCGGAACGGAACCGAGCACTGGATCACCACCAACATAACGTTTTAACGTTTGTTTACCGATAATATTCAGCCGTGCTCTGTCCAGTTCCGTTTGCTGGATTCAGTTATCTGAGCTACTTGTGCAGGCTTCACATATCATTTTAAGTATAGGCTACATCAGTTTAATTTAATAACGTTTTTATTATGTTGTATTTACAGAGAATGGATTATAATTAAAGGCATCTATTTTAACTGTTTTGGTAAAGAACTATATTTTTATAGTTTTCATATAGAGATTTAAAATGTCAGATGAACACTGTTGAATGAATACTGATGAATACTGTAGCTAAAGTCAGGTAATTTGGGATACTTTTTGGTAAATTACCAAGAAAACGAGAAATACTCAGAAGACATACCTAAATTGATACTTTTAGAACATGTTATAGATCTCTGCTATAAGCTACTTCCATAAAGAAAATATGTAAAACCTTCAAACACATTGAGAACCCCTATGTTCAGGTGAAATGGGACAGCTCATAAGATCAAATGGGACAGTCAGTGCAAAGTATTCCTCTCTCCCCCACCAGGATGTGTGTGTGTAAGTGTGATAAAGACATGCAAGTGTGGATACATGCACAGACACATGCATTGTGTGACTGTGCAAACGATGTGTTATACTCACACGACACATGCTTGCATGCATGTAAGAATGACAACAAATTCTGGATGACTGTGTGTACTCACTGATTCATTTTAAGTACGTTTTAAGTGATAAAAATACAACAACAAAAAATGTACTATGACCAGGGTGGTACGAGGTAATATGGCACAATAACATAGTAACTCATTATTTTAGAGAACCCTAAACGACATCTGTAAAAACCTAAACATATAGAATCACAGGAAACTATACAGTCTTTGCATCAGAAAAGTTGTCAGCATAAGCCATTGAGTTCAGAATCCATGTTTAACTCGGACCAAAAGACCAAAGATGTAGGTTATTCTGCCGTGACGCGACTCCTGATCCTGATTCTGAGCAAACAATAGTCACCTGTGCCTCCCATGTCGCTTAGCAACACGCACACAAACAGGAGTAAACAGACCAGAGACTGTTAACACTACCTGTTCTACAGATAGGCTACTACTGGATGTGTAACCGCTTCCAGGTTTGTCCAACTCAGGATTAGCTTTAAGGCTTAATGTCCACTCTCTATGATGATAATAGATGTTGTGTTTGACACGTGTCTCAGCTCAGATCATTTGGACCAACTTGTTCAAATCTAATCTATTGTTGGACGTGAAGGTATATACTGTGTCCGGCAGATACAGCAGTATAGGAGTGTTAGGTTAAGACCAAGACGTGTGAAATGACTGAAATTGAGAAATGTTGAAAATGATTTAATTCCATGATATGCAGCACTGAGGTGACCCATGGAAGAAGACTTGTCATTGCCCATAGATGCAAATATTTGAATGTATTTGAAGTTAAAGCAAAACCACTAGTATAGCCTAAGTACTGAATGGACTGCTTGACCATACATCAGGCCGACTGTATTTGCAGCTCAGCTCTTTGATCAAGCAAATAAACGCCCCCTCATGGACGGCCGTTTTTCTCTTCTTGCTATAACTCTTACTCCATTTCTTATTACATTCTCTCTCCTTCCCTCTTCAGCGCCTTTTCTCTCCTCTTCCTTTCTCCCCCCCTATACCTCTTCCATCTTCTCATCCTGATTCTCCCTCCTCCTCTGTCTTTCTCTCTCTCCCCTCCATTATGTCTCCCCACTCCACTCTCATCCTGTCCTTACTCTTCTCTCTCCCTCTCTGTCTTTTCTCCTCTCTCTCTCTCTCTCTCTCTCTCTCTTTCTCTACCTTTCCCCTCTTTTTCTATTCCTGTCTCTCAATTCAATGTTCTCTCTCTCTCTCTCTCTCCAACTCCCCCCCCCCCCTCTCTGCAAAGTTTGAACGAGGACACACACACACACACTAAAGGTCGCTTTGTGACATGAAGCACATTCCTTTCAGTTGAAATGTGAGGAATGTTGCACAAACACCCAACTTAAATATGATACGTCTTCATGTTTACATGACTGTGGAGCGTGTCTGTGCTTCCTGACGGCGCGTCTCCAGAGAGACTAGGATGTTGCTCTCGAGATGAGCTCTGAACTGGGGCCCAACCAACAGGGGAAAAAGACTATAGAATGGCTCAGTGACAACATATATCAGTTTAGTTCGACGTCAACCTGATTAAAAACAGACGCGCAGCGTTGACGCCCGTGTTAAACTAAGAGAAACCGATTTAGAACCTGAACTTATCTGAGGCACTAAAAGTTGACTTCTTTGTTTGGAGAACAAGGGACGTTGTTCTTTTGCGCTCTTTGGCTCACTGAACATGTGGAAGTAATTGCGCTGAAAGCGGCTGGGGTTGTGTGTTTGCCTTCGAGAGCGAGCCGTGGGGAGGGCACCTCTGGATGCTTGGTGGGGTTGGCGAGCCCTCGGCCCCGGGGCTCAACTCCGTGAACACAGCCGGCAGTCGTGGCTCTGCATCACTGAGAGCCGAGAATTAGGAGATAGGAGGATCCATTATCCTTACGGAGACCCCCTGGGGAGGAACTGGGTTACTCAACTAAACAACACACACAACCCTGTAAAGGATGTTAACAACCGTCTTGTTTTCCAAAAATTGCGCAGACGTGTAAGAATGCAAAGTTGTTCTGAAGTCAGATCGTTTGGGATGTGATATGACGGTGTTAGAGCGCCCTCTGCACGCGGCGTCGGTCCGCAATGACTCAGTCAGTGATCTGGACTTGGCGTGTCTGTGTACCCCCGCCGAACGTTGATACTTTACAAAATAATCGCCTAACCGCTGTTAAATACATGCTTTGACCCAAAAAACATTACACTTTTTAAACTTTGCTCGTTTTTTAAATAATTTGTAAACAGGCCTATAGTAGCTAATTATTTAAAAAGTTGCTATTACGCGTAGAAAAACTTTCAATTTGGCATTGCATCAGCATCTTTGAGAATGCTGTACGAAAAGCCGTTTCTTACATTTTAAAACACATTTCTCCTCGATTTCCAAATGTTAACAGCAGAGAAATTTGATCCCTCGTTGCAGTCCTCAATGCAAAGAAAAGACTCTTACTTTGAAAGTTCCTTCAGCGCTGGGGGGGGGGGGGGGGGGGGGGGTCATTTCCTGAGAGTTATTTACTTTGAGCCAGATATTTAGTTTTTTTTAGGAGGATGGACTGTTGGACTGTAACATTGAATCAATTACAGGTCGCTCCAACTCAAGCGCATTTGGGAGCGGAGCCGCGGACGCAGACGGAGTGGTGCACATATGCTTGCTTTCACGGAGCAGGCTCGAGCTGTGAGGATTAACGGCACCGGAGAAGCAGTCACTGCGCAAAGCAGGGAGCGTATACTTTATTCATTACTGGATTTATTATATCAAGAGGAACAATTAAAAGGAAATTAAAAAGGTAAAGTATTAGATTTAGGAAGATGCTGGCACTAATCAAATCGGCGATGTTCCCACATTCTGTAAGCCTATTTATCCGATGTTTTGTAAAAAGGCAAACATTTTCAAGCTGTTGAGAAAATGTTAACGGATAAACCCATTTAAGATTCTTGGTGATTTTTAATAAATGGGCAACTTTTTGAAAAACACCCCATAACTTTTTTTTGCGTCTACATTCATCCTCTTTGGCATTCGTTCGCTACGTGGAAGTTTTTCCAAACGGTTGATGCGTAATCAGCAGGCACTGCGTTATGCATTACATGCAGTAATATTTTTCAGGGAATTCAGTTTTCCGTTCAACATGTGGGCTCTCTCCTCCGGATTTCTAGCGGAGAGATGTCGCTGACTCGGCGGGATGAAAGCACTCGATGTCGGCCTCACAGCTGGAGCTGTCACCTCGAGGACTGAGGCTCCATTGTGGGGTCCAGTCTGGCATTAATGGGAAACATATTGGGAAGTCGATTTCAAGTTGCTTTCGTTCCTGCGCGTGGAATCCGTGGAATTATAAAGGAATATTGTGCAATGGAATAACTTACTGATGGAACTCAAGGCGCAGCGGGATGGAGTGACAAGGATCTTGTGTGTGTTTTTGTGTGTGTGTATGTGTGTGTGTGGAGAGAGCAAAGCTTTTATAACCATTTGAAACCACGGAGGAACCCACTGGAATACATACATCCCATAATGGTCGAGGTAGAACATTGTTCAGCTCGTTCTTTCTGATCTTTCTGATCAGGGTTCTGCGTGGAACCTTACAATCAGGCTGTTGTTCTTTTGTTACATATGGTTCTATGTTCGACTCTTTTGTTTTCTGAGTGGAGAGCAGCAGGGGCTCTTTTTCATGCTGGGATGAAACCCATACGCGTCGAAATATCCGCTGCCAAGAAACATTAGCTGTGTTTTGATAAATTATCGAATTTTGTGAAAAATAACGCGAGAAACCGCCTCGATCTGTTGTCCATAACAGTCACAATTATGAGGTAGGCCTACGTGAAAACTTTGAGGCTCCAGCATCCAGATAGAGGTGTCTAAGGATTGCCATAGTGCTATCTTTAGACTAGAATACGGCTTTCTTCGAAATATTCCCATGGAAATCTATTCTTCACGTGTGGGATTTAATTTTACAGTTGGATCTGTGGAGGACAGTTAGCTGAAACGACCCCCAGCTGTTGCGAGTTCAGCTGAACGGAGCGTTTGGTAGCTTGAACATTTGTTGGGACTGCGCGTTTGGTGGGAGGAAGCGTATAAGAAAAACCTTGACCATAACCACATTTTTTTCCGAAGACAATGAGTGTGTGTAAACATGTCGAAACGAATTAGACGTTTGTCACAGGATTCCCACGCAAATGCGAGCCGTATCAGCCTCTTTCTTGAGTTGCTCTCTTAATTATAGAGTTTCTCGCCAAGCCTGGGTTTCCAGGGGTAATTAACCCTGCCCGGTTGCGCCTGAGCGGGCAAACACAAGCGTCACCTTACGCTCAGGCAGTTTCACCAATATAGTTGTCCTACATCTATTGATAAGTGTATTCCTGGCCCAAGCCTTTGAGATTGTTATCTTTAAAGAATGATTTTAAAGAATAGCCAATAAAATATTGTGTTGTGGTCTATTAAACTCTAGTCATGTAGGCTACATTCAATACAAGCCTTCAATTTGGCAAAGGCTAACAAATACATTTCGAATTTTCAAACTTCTCAATGCAACCCTAAACGCTCTGCTAAACCGGGCAGCTCGCTTCGCTTGGCCGTTGATGGAATCCAGTATCCGAACATCACAGGGTCCGTGCGCCAGACGGACAGATAACACAGAGACCGAGAATGTCTGTCTGTGACACGAGGCCTTGGAACCGTTCATTATCAGTGTTGTTTTTGTGGAGTTTACAGCACTTTAGATAAACCCTGCAGTAATTTAAAGATTTTTTTCAGTCCACAGGTAGGCCTATCTTAATGACTTCTTAACGATCCATCGTAATCATCTCAGCGACTATCTGATAGAATTCTGCAACAGAAAAGTTGATTTCGTGAGACGACAAAAAACAAACAAACAAAACAAATCTATTAAATGTGTATCATATACATTTGATCCAAAATCGTTCGGTTCTACCAATTACAATATCCTATGTAACGGAAAGTTCCCTCCATTCCGAGAGAGAGAGATAGAGATAGATAGAGAGCGAGAGAGCGAGAGAGCGAGAGGTGTCCGGCCTAAAGCAAAGACGGCACAAAGCACCAAGAGGTGGGCTCTGTCGCTCTCTAGCGGCCTGGCCCGGTGTCCGCTCCGGGAACTGCGCTCAACGCGCGCATCTGGAGGAAGAGGATGCTGGCGCCGCGGCGCTGATTCAACCGTCGCCAACTTGCCTAAACAGGCACAGCTGTTATGCGTCCATTCGCTTTCACAACACCGCGTCAAGCACTCTACTTTCTATATGCGATATTTGTAGTCTGTCGCTTTGGATACAAAAAAACATCTGCTAAGTTTATGCAATGTAAATGTGAATACATGTGTGACGTCCCTGTGTTCTCTCTCACAGTGATCCACGAGTTGGAGGTCATGGCAGGCATGAAGATCCTTCTCGCTGTGGGGGTAGTGCAGTTTGGGTTCATATCAGGTAAGCAAACCTACCTAGCCATTGCACATGTGTGTGGTGCGGACTAGTCCAATGTCAAACTTCTGTCGTTATAATTCATCTTTCAACTGTCAACTTTTCAGTTGCATACGGAATACTTTGGCCGACCATCGCATCCAAGAAACATGAGTTCGTCCTCGAGCGGCATTCCGTATTTAACGTTAGCTGTATCGGGAAGAGGAGCGTAGTGTGGGTTGAACCCTTACCGGACAACACATTTGTGAATTCCGGATATAACATATCCACGCTCTTCATAAACAACGCCTCCGCTGCCAACACCGGATACTACTCCTGTAGATACCAGACCTCGGATGACCAAGATTTAAACAGCAACCAGGATTACGAGGCAGAGATATACATCTATGTTCCAGGTAACGGAGCCACAGAGCCTTAAAGTGTTGTGATTTTCATAAGTAAACCCCACTACCTTCCCAAGCAAAAATGCAGTAACTGGCAACTTGGTCAAAATGAAGGTACTGCCGTTTTTCCTACCATTGCTTGCGTTGACATATGGTTGAATTTTATGTCACAGCTGTATTGTTATTGAGAAAGTATGGGATGTGATCAGCAAGAATGTCCTAAAAGTAAACCAGAACTAAACACTTTGAAGCTTTTTCCTCGGCTTCCCTAAAAAAAAGTAGTTACTGTACCTTCCACCTCAGTACAGCAACTCAGCTCCATCCTGCCTAGACGTTGTGTTGATCCTGTTCCTATGGACCATCTTCTCTAGATCCTGCTGCTCCCTTTGTCCCGGAGGAGCCGGAGAACTTGATGGTGACGGCGATGGCGGGCATCCCGTGCCGCGTGTCCGACCCGGCCTCCCAGGTGACGCTACGGAGCGTGCCCGGTGAGGAGGAAGTGTCCGCCTTGTTCGACAGCAAGATGGGTTTCGTGGGCTTCCTTCCGGCAGGACTGTACCGGTGTGAGACCGTGGTCGATGGGGTCGTCGTCCACAGTGAAACCTACAGGGTGGAGGACAGCACAGGTGAGTGCTGGAGTCCTGTCCTGATTCACAACTCTACAAATGTCAACTGTATGACTATATATGCATATAACTTTCTGTATATGACTCTATAAATGTTTATAACTGTATACAACTCATATGTGTATAACTCTATATACAGTGTTTATACAACTCTACATGATGTGTAGACATCTATAAATGTATATCACTATGCATATAACTATGTATGTATATAACTACATATTGTATATATAGTCTATGTGTATAATTCTCTTGAACCAGGGCTGCAGAGACAGATGAGAAAGAGCAGGGTTCTAACAAGGCGAGCACATGTGGCCGTTTCCCTGGGGTGGAGGTGGGGCTGGGTGATGTCACTTCCTGGAAGACGGAGGGGTGACATCATGTGACCAGCTCCAAGGGGAGATGACCTCACCAGGCTGCTGTCGGGAGGGCGTGATGTCATCCGTCTCTGGTCCTGGCGAGCTGGGATCGTGGCGAGTGGGACGGTCATGGGAGAGTGTTCTGAGCGTGTTTGTTATCTCTGTGCAGGCGAGGAGGTGGAGGTGGGGGCCAACGAGGAGGCCTTCCAGGTGGAGGTGGGGGCCAGCGAGGAGGCTGTGAGGCTGGGACAGGCCCTCAACATCACCTGCCTTGCCCCTCTGGGACCAGCGTTCCAGCAGAAGTGGCTCCACCCCAAGAAACAGGCAAGTGAGCTGGGACGGTCTCTCTCTGATGCTGCCTACATCCCCCTTCCAGAATGTAACCGTCCTCCACAGAAGTGGTCTTCAACCCTGGTCCCCAGGGACTCCTGCCCTGCCTGTTTGAGAGGTTTCCCGGCTCCAACACACCTGATTCAAATGAATGGGTCATTAAAAGGCTTCTGCAGAGCTAAATAATGACCCATTCATTTGAATCAGGTGTGAGGGAGCAGGGAAACATCTCAAACATGCAGGACAGGGGTCCCTGTGGACCAGGGTTGAAGACCACTGCTCTACAATTCATGACAAGCGGGGAGCAGGAAGGGGTGGTGAGGAGGAGAAAGAGCAGGTTTTCTTGTAAAGGGGGAGGAGAAGGAGAGAGAGAGAGACAGAGAAAGAGAGACAGAGACAGAAAGAGAGAGAGAGAGAGAGAAAGAAAGGGAGAGAGAGAGAGAAATAAAGAGGGGGTCATAACTCCTGTGACCTCCCTGACCTCTGGATGCGTTGAGCAGATACATGCCCTCCTCTACACGACCAAAGGAACATGTGTGTTGGTGTGTGTGGTTGGTATGTGTGTGTGAGCGTGCATATGCATGTAGGGGTGTGTGTGGGTTTACCTGTCGGTCAGTGACGTGCGGTGATGTCAGTAAGAGGGTAGGCACTGAGTTATGAAAGCCAGATTACCGAATTTATTGTTTAGGCTAATAGGCTACGTCAAAACAGTACGCACAAGCGCGGCACACATGCACGGTTGATATCAAGAAATGTCCAATCAGGATGACATATCTTACTCTCATGACATGACTTATCGTAGTCTCTCTCTCTTGCACACGCACGCACGCACGCACACACACCAATGTCCAGCATCAGAATGCAACCATCTTTATCCTTAATTATTGCACAGCGGCCAATTCAGCAACAATGAGAACACACACTGCTCAATTAAATATGAAGGCAAATGGCTTGCAGTCGGCATTAATTCAACCAATTCAAAATTAAACCCTGAGTTGGTGAGTTTCTGACTCACCAATCGGTAAAGCAGACAGGGATGGCAGTATAGCCGCTGACTGCTAGCTCAGCCACATAGCCAATCTTTTTTTGTCATACCAGTCCCTTTGAAACGTGCGGACAATTTTTTGTCCCTTTTGCTGGTGTAGTTCAGGCAAGGTTGCCATAGGCCTCCCTCTTGCTAGCAACTCATTTTTGCCATTAAAATCGAGCTTTGAAACCTTTCTTAGTTCTACGATATGCGGAGATACTGCTGCCGTCATTTTTACTTTGAATTTCGCGGGGATTACGACGTACATGTTAAAGAATACAGTATCGAAGTGCGCATGGGCAACATTTTTTCGTTGTCGTCCGCAATGAATGGACAGTAAAAGCACTGCTTATTCTACCATTTTGTTGTATTTGACTATGCGTAACTGCTACTTTTGTCATCGTAACGTCTAAACAATTGGAATAACACACATATTGCATATATAAATCACAAGAATAATCAGTAAAAATACAAATACAAGTTTATTAACTACAATTACTTAATAAACATTTATACGTTTGAATTTTGGTAGGGTAGGCTACAGACTAGGTAGTGCCCTGACTGCACGTCACTGGTGTCGGTATGTGTGCATGCATGTGTGTGAATGTCGGCAAGTGTGTGTGCATGTAGGTGTGTATGTGTGTTTGGAGGTATAACTGTAACATGGCTTTTGTCCTGCAGGCTGTCAGAGCAGTGGCGATGAAGGAGATTCTGACCAATCAGGTGCTCTACATCCTACGTATCCCAGAAGCCACCTCTCAGGACAGTGGAGTCTACGAGTGCGTCGTTGTCAATGACGACAGTCTGGAGATCCGCAAAGGCAAAGTGGTGGTCACCGTCTTCGGTACGCACTACGCAGCCATCACAAACACCCAGAACCCAATAGAGTAAAAAATAATAGAATAGAACCGAGAAATATAGAAAAGAGAAGAACATCATGAAATAGAGTTGACTAGAATAGAGTAAAACAGAATCAAATAGTGTTGTCTTATACTGTGGATGAAGAGTTAGTGGATGAAGGAGTGTGCAGATGTAGGAAGGACTGGGTAAGGTTCTGCTGTCCCAGTGTTAGTCCTGTTTGTCAGAGGGGGGAAACCTCTCAGAACACTGGTTTCTCCATCATCTGCTGGAATCGTCAGATGGCTTCAACAGATGGAGGCCAAGCTTTAATTCTTCTCTCTACCTCACCACTCCCCTCTCTGCCTCTCCTGACCCTTTGCTAACCCTCTCTCTTTCTCTTTCTCTCTCTCTCTCTCTCTCTCTCTCTCTCTCTCTCTCTCTCTCTCTCTCTCTCTGTCTGTCTCTCTCTCTCTCTCTCTCTCTCTCTCTCTCTCTCTCTCTCTCTCTCTCTCTCTCTCTCTCTCTATCTCTCTACTTCTCCTCTCTCCTCCCCCCTCCCCCCACAGAGGAGAACTCCTTCATCTCCCTGGAGCATGCTGGGATAGGAGCGGTGGAGTTTGCCAGCCTGCTGGAGGAGTCAGAGTTCACCATCCTGATCCACGCCAGCCCCGCCCCCCAGGTCACATGGTACAAGGATGGCAGCGAGTTGGCGGGAAGCAGCTACGTCCTGACCAAGACCACGCCCCTCCAGGTCTCGCCCCTCCAGGCCACACCCCTCCAGGGCCACAGGTAGGCCACACCGCTGGGCTGGGCAGACACTTGTGTGTGTGTGTGAATCTGTGTGTGTTATGGACCCGTGTGTGTGTGTTGTGGACCTGTGTGTGTGTGTTTGTGTAATGGACCTCTGTGTGTGTGTTATGGACCTGCCTGTGTGTGTGTGTGTGTGTGTGTGTGTGTCTTATGGACCTGTGTGTGTATTCCCCAGATATCAGAGTGTACTGACGCTGAGGCAGCCCCTACAGGCTGACAGTGGGAACTACACCATCATGGCCCTGGCTGGCTCCCAGTCAGAACAATTCTCCTTCACCCTGAAGGTCAAAGGTGAAACCCTGTTTTAGATTTTTACACTTCTGTCATTTCCCTCAAAGTAGAATGAAAGTACAGTAGAAGATTTTAAGAATCAGACGTGCGTAACAGTTCTAACAGTATTTCAGAACGGTCTCCTGGTGAACACAACTGTATGTGGGACTGTATGGATCTGTGTGTATGTGTGTGTGTGATGGATTGGTGTGTGTGAGTGTGATGGATCTGTGTGTATGTGTGTGTGTGTGATATGGATCTGTATGCGTGTGTGTTATGGATCGGTGTGTGTGTGTGTGTGTGATTGATCTGTGTGTATGTGTGTGTGTGTGTGCGATGGAGTCTGACCCAGCTGTCCTCCCATGCGTCTGCAGCGTCGGGCTCCATGGCGTTCCAGCCCTCCTCCGCCCCCCTCCTCCTGCCCCGGGTGGAGCAAATGCAGGTCCCCCTCAACGCCCCCTTCACCCTCACCTGCCAAGGGGAGGCGGAGCTGGAGTGGGACACGCCCCTCTACCTGCCCCAGCAGACGGAGGAGGACAACAGCGGCCTGTTTGTCACCACGGTGACCGTGGAGGAGGCCACGGCGATGCACACGGGCGCCTACACCTGTTTCTATCAACACGGCAACGGCTCGGAGGAGACGCAGAGCAGCATCTATGTCTATGTGCCGGGTAGGGGAACACACACGCACACACGTGGAGTGTATCTGCTGGTCATGTGTGCACTCCTTCATATGTGCTTGTATTCATTGTTATAAATAAAGTTGAATTCAAAGTTGAACCGCACTAATTGTGTTGCACCCCTCCCCCCACCCCCATGGTGTTGCGCTCCCCAGACCCCGAGGTGCCCTTCCTGCCCTCGCTGGTGCCCTACAGCAACCACGTCCTGACGGACCAGAAGGAGATGGAGATCGGCTGCCGCGTGTCCGACCCCGGCGCCAATGTCACCCTGGTGAACACCGACACCCAGCAGGACGTCCCCTCCTCCTACGACAGCCGGCGCGGCGCCGTGGGCCTGTTCAACCCGGGGACCTACGCCTGCCGGGCAATGATCAACAACGAGGAGCACTACAGCGAGGAGTACATTGTTCACGGGTGGGTGGAGGGCGCCGGGGGGCTGGAGGTGGAGCTGCGGGCCCCCAAGACGGCCCTGCTGGAGGGGGAGACCCTCACCGTGTCCTGCCTGGCGCGGGGATCCTCCGAGATCCTGGAGGACCAATGGAAGTACCCCGGCAGACAGGTGAGCGGCGGAGAGGTAGGGGGTTCTGGGGGGTGGGGGGGCTTGGAGAAGTGGAGGGGGAGGACGAGAAATGGGCCCGTGGAAGCATGCGACCATGATTGATGAGTGAGCGCTGGCTTTCCAGGCGAATCGCGGTGTGAAGTCCGTGCGGGAGAACAAGCGCGAGCAGGAGATCCAGTACACGCTGACCATCGGCCAGGCGTCTGCCAAGGACAGCGGCACCTACGCCTGCGCCATCACCGACATCATCAGCGACAAGAGGCAGACCAGGGAGCTGGTCATCAACGTCTACGGTAACCGTCGCCTCCCGGGAGGGGGGGGGGCATTCATTCGTTTGTTTTCTTGACGTTTGGGGTCCGTGTCGTTCCCTTCCTCTCCTCGACTTCTCCTCATCTCTTCCTCCTCTCCCTCCGCAGAGAGTGCCTTTGTGTCTCTGCGCCCGTCCTTCAGCCCCAGGGAGACTGCGGAGCTGGACGAAGTGAGGGAGTTCCGGGCGGACATCGAGTCCTTCCCCGACGCACGGGTCACCTGGCTGAAGGACGGCCGCCCTCTGGACGACGTGGCGGCCGAGATCAGCAGCAACCTGCTGAAGGTCGGCGAGACCAGGTGAGGCTTTCCTGGTGTCTGTGTGACATCACCCACCTGGTGTTCTCCTGCTAGTACCTGTGTGTTCTAGAGGATCGTGGTTCTGGTTGCACGGATGCTGTTGATGCATGTGTGTGTGGTTCTAGAAGGTTCTAAAATGATGTTGGGGTGTGTGTGGTTCTGCAGGTACCAGAGTATTCTGACCTTGATCCGGGCCAAGCAGGAGGATAGTGGGAACTACACTTTGCGACTGGACAACGGCGACCTGAGCGCCACCCACAGTTTCAGCTTGCAGGTCAAAGGTGAGCCAGGCCCACGCCCCCCACCGGCCCTCTGTTCAGCCCGTCCTCTGCCTGTCTGACCCCTGACCTCCACCCCACAGTTCCCGCTGTGATCGTGGATCTCATGGACCTGCATCACGGATCCTCCCTCGGCCAGGGCGTGGTGTGCATCGCTGGGGGACAGCCCACACCTGAGCTGGAGTGGTTCATCTGCAGCAACATCAAACAGTAAGCAGCACACACACACACACACACACGCAGACAAACACACACACACTCACGCACCTCTACACTCACACACACTCTCTGTCACACACACACACACACACACGGTCACCGTGTCCTGCATCTGTCCAGCTGTGCCAACGACTCCTCCCAGTGGGTGCCCCTCCCGGCCAACTCCACGGAGATCACCGTGGAAACGCACCTGGACGCCGACCTGCAGCTGGAGAGCCAGGTGATGTTCGGTCGTCTTGACAACACACTGGCCGTGCGCTGCCTGGCCAGGAACGAGATGGCCGTCGTCAGCAGGGAGGTCAAGCTGGTGTCTAATGGTGAGGAGAACACACACACACAGACACACACCCACACAGAAACACAGAGACAGACACACATGCACACAAGCAGACCGACACACACCCACACACTCACACAGACACACAGACTCAGTGAGTGCATGTGTGTGTGTGGAGGGGGAGTGGAGACGAGCTCAGCTTTGTGTTAGAGGCTTTTATTCTGAAAACCGAGGACAGACGTTCAGGGCCATTTGGCTTCTTCAGCTGTTGAGAGACAACACCCTTCACCATCCCATCACACAGCCATTAAACTCACACCTCTCTATCCTGGTGTCAATTCATGTGTGTGTGTGTGTGTGTGTGCAGGCCCTCACTCAGAGCTGACGGTGGCTGCAGCAGTGTTGGTGTTGCTGGTCATAGTCATCATCTCTCTCATTGTGCTCGTCATCATATGGAAACAGGTACTGTCTCTCTCACTCTGTCACTCACTCTGTCACTCACTCTGTCACTCACTCTGTCACTCACTCTCTCTCTCACTCTGTCACTCACTCTGTCACTCACTCTCTCACTCACTCTCTCACTCACTCTGTCACTCACTCACTGACTCCACCACTCACTCACTCCACAACTCACTCACTCCACAACTCACCTACTCACTCACTCATTCACCCACTCAAAATATTTCTGTCATTTAGGTGGCATTTTGGACTGGGGCTGGAGCTAGCACTAGGTTTGGGGCTAGGGCTATGTCCGGGATTAGAGGTGGGACTTGGACTATGATAAGGACTAGGGCTGGGTCTGAGACTCGAGTTGGGACTCTGTCTGAGCTGTCGTGTGTTGCTCCCTAACAGAAGCCTCGATATGAAATCCGCTGGAGGGTGATCGAGTCTGTGAGTCCAGACGGCCATGAGTACATCTACGTGGACCCCATGCAGCTGCCCTACGACTCCCGCTGGGAGTTCCCCAGAGACGGCCTGGTGCTGGGTGAGCTGCTACTCTGGTGGTCCCACCCTGGGGCTGGGGTACTGGGGCTGGGAGGCTGGGGTACTGGGGCTGGGGTACTGGGGTACTGGGGCTGGGGGGCTGGGGTACTGGGGCTGAGGTACTGGGGCTGGGGTACTGGGGCTGGGGTAGTGGGGTACTGGGGGGCTGGGGCTGGGGTACTGGGGCTGGGGCACTGGGGTACTGGGGCTGGGGCTGGGGCTGGGCTAAACTGGAACTGGGACTGGGGTACTGAGGCTGGGGTAGAGGTTGCGGTGTAGGTAGGAGCTGGGGTACAGGCAGGGGTGTAGGAAGGTTGGTCCAACGGGGTCGTTGACCTGGTCTCTTTGTCTCAGGTCGCATCCTGGGCTCCGGGGCCTTCGGGAAGGTGGTGGAAGGGACAGCCTACGGACTCAGCCACTCCCAGCCTGTCATGAAGGTGGCTGTGAAGATGCTGAAACGTGAGTTCACCCCCCCCCCCTCGTGGCTGCCCTGGGTGGGGAGGGAGGGATGGAGGCACGGATAAAAGGATGGATGGAACTTGGTTAAGTGTATGTAAAAGTTGAATGAAGGTTCACTGAACGTTGATGGTTAATTGAAGGTTGAAGGTTACCTCAATGTTGAAGGGTTAGTGAATGTTGAAGGGTTAGTGAATGTTGAAGGGTTAGTGAATGTTGAAGGGTTAGTGAATGTTGAAGGGTCAGTGAATGTTGAAGGGTTAGTGAATGTTGAAGGGTTAGTGAAGGTTCCTGCTGTTCCTTAGCCACAGCGCGCTCCAGTGAAAAGCAGGCCCTGATGTCGGAGCTGAAGATCATGACTCACCTGGGCCCTCACCTGAACATCGTCAACCTGCTGGGGGCTTGCACCAAGACAGGTGAGCATGCACACACACAAGCACGCACACACACACACACAAGCATGCACACACATTCACACACACAAGCACGCACAAACACACTCAACTGTCGTCGTCCCCCCCCCCCTCTCCCCAGGTCCCATCTACATCATCACTGAGTACTGTTTCTATGGCGACCTGGTGAACTACCTTCATAAGAACAGGGAGAGCTTCCTAAGTGTTCATCCGGAGAAATCCAAGAAGGACCTGGACATCTTCGGCATCAACCCTGTGGACGAGAGCAACAGGAGGTACAAACCCACACACACACACTGTCATACACACAGAGGCTTGCACAGTCACTCACTCACACACACACACACACACACACACACAGATGAATAACTCTATCATGTCACCAGAGGACACTGGACACTCTAGCTCCTCTCAACTGTGTCTCAGCCCTCTTCCCTCCCTCACCCTTCCTCCCTCCTCTCCCTGTGTCTGACCAGTGAAGAACCCCCCCCCCCCCCCCATCTCCGTCTCCGTTCATCTCTCTCCGGCCGCTCTGTTTGGGTCACCGAGTGTGACAACTGACTCACACTGACCGCACCTCAGAATGACCACCCAGCATGACTCACCCTCCACACACCTCCCTCTCTCCTCTCCCTTCTTCTCCTCTCTCTCTCTTCTGTCCTCTCTCTCTCCTCTCGTGGTGTTCCTCTTGCAGCTATGTGACCCTCTCTGTCTCTCCTGCAGCTATGTGGTCCTGTCCTTCGAGGGCAGAGGAGACTACATGGACATGAAGCAGGTGGACACGCAGTACGTTCCCATGCTGGAGATCAACGATCCCTCCAAATACTCCGACATCCAGCTCTCCAGCTACGACAGCCCGCCCTCGCCGAGAGAGAGAGGTGAGGACTCTATCTCTCTTCCTCTCTTCCTCTCTGTCTCTCTTCCTCTCTGTCTCTCTTCCTATCTTCCTCGGTGTTCCCTACCCTGCTGGAGTCAGTGAGGTCAGGGGGGTCATCATCTCTACCCTGCATATCTTCGTTTCCTTCTCCCTCTGAATCCTCTGCCTTCCTCGACCTGCTCCCCCTGCTCACCCAGTGTGGGGTCAGGGGTCACGTCGCTGCTCTGTAATTACAGACAGCAGCGTTCTGGAGCTCCCTGCTATTAGGAAGGTGCAGGTTAGAACCGCCAGTCTATATTTACATGTTCCCAAACACCCGCTGCTGCCTTATTATATGGTTTGTTTTATGTGTGTGTGTGCGTGTGCGTGTGTGTGTGTGTGTGTGCGTGTGTGTGCGTGTGTGTGCGTGTGTGTGCGTGTGTGTGTGCTCCAGAGGGTGAGGTGGACAGTCTGCTACCGGACGATAACAGCAAGGGTCTGAGCACCACCGACCTGCTCAGCTTCTCCTACCAGGTGGCCCGCGGAATGGAGTTCCTGGCCTCCAAGAACGTGAGTCCCGGATCCGACCTGCGAGACGGGGGAGAGGGGAGGGAGGAGGAAGGGCGAGAGGGAGGGGGGGGAGGAGACTGAGAGGGAGAGAGGGAGAGAGGGAGACAAGGACAGACTATAGAAGGGAAGGAGAGAGCATTGGGTTGGTCACCACAATGTTTCTACTGTCATTTCTTTCTGGGCTGGCTGCGCTTCTTTGACCAGAGATAAACAGGTCAGAAAAGGACAGGGAGGGAGGGAGAGAGAGAGAGAGAGAGAGAGAGAGAGAGAGAGAGAGAGAGAGAGAGAGAGAGAGAGAGAGAGAGGAGGAGAGAGAGAGAGAGAGAGAGAGAGAGAGAGAAGGGTGGACAGGGAAGGAAAGAAAGAGAGCAGGCCCATGGCAACACAGACACGCCAGCACCTTATATAGCTCTGGACACACTCAAATTACCCAGGGGCCTTTGCAGCGTGTCATTATCTCCACGGCGCCAGAGGCCTGTGGTGGTCAACCCTGCAGGACTGTTTATAGACAGGAAGCACAGGATCTAATGGAGGGAGGAACATGGAAAGAGAGAGAGAAAGTCCGACTGATGCTTAACAAAGTGTGCGTGTGTGTGTTGCAGTGTGTGCACAGAGACCTGGCTGCCAGAAACGTGCTGCTGTCCCAGGGGAAGATAGTGAAGATCTGTGACTTTGGTCTGGCCAGGGACATCATGCACGACAACAACTACGTCTCCAAGGGCAGCGTGAGTCATCCTCCTGTCTGAACTGCCTTGTCTGAGCACGAGCGGTGTGTGTGGGTGGGTGTGTGTGTGTGACTCCCTCCCCTGTCTGGGTCTAAGCATCAGATGTGTGTATAGGCGTGTGCTTTGGCAGTGTGTTTTAACTTGTGTGTGTGTGTGTGTGCAGACGTTCCTTCCAGTGAAGTGGATGGCTCCTGAGAGCATCTTTGACAACATGTACACCAGCCTGAGTGACGTCTGGTCCTATGGCATCCTGCTCTGGGAGATCTTCTCTCTGGGTAAGAATGGGTGCTGAGGGTGAGGCTGGGGGCGAGGCTGGGGTCAGGGTCAGGTTCAGGTTGGGGTTATGGCCAGGGTCAGGGGGAGGTTGGGTTTATGAGATCTTACTAATGAGGTTTAAGGGCACTTTCTTGTTACGATTTATTGGTGTGTTGACATTTTCTCCTCTGTCTGTGTGTATGTGCTTGTGTGTGTGTGTGTGTGCGTGCAGGTGGAACCCCCTACCCTGGTATGGTGGTGGACTCCAGCTTCTACAACAAGATCAAGAGTGGCTACAGGATGGCCAAGCCGGAGCATGCTGCTGCCCATGTGTACGTTACCCTGGTTACACAGCGTCCTGTTCTAGCAGCCGTTACCCTGGTTACACAGCATCCTCTTCTAGTAGCCGTGACCATGGTTACGCGGCATCCTGTTCTAATAATCATTACCCTGGTTACACTGATGTGAACACTTCTGTTGTATAACATGTACTCCATCTGTGTGTCTGTGTGTGTGTGTCCAGGTATGAGATGATGATGAAGTGTTGGAACAGCGAGCCCGAGAAAAGGCCCTCCTTCCTCAGCCTCAGCCAATCAGTGGCCTCCCTGCTGCCCGCCAGCTACAAGAGGGTAAGCCTCGACCTCACCTCTGACCCCTGACCCCTCAGCCCTCTCCCATCACCCCTGTGCTCCGACAGAGAGGAAGTGCCATGACACCTCTGTTAAACGGAAGGCAGCCACTTCCTGTGCAGGGTGTGAAGCATATGTTGCTCGGGGCGACAGGAGCAGCCTAGCCTGTCATTAGAGGGCCAGCCAGAGTGAGATTGTTAAACCCTGCCAGCACATGGCACATCAAACTGCCCTGCCCCAAAGGCCCTTCACAGCCAGTAGACAGAGGAGGAGGGAGGAGGAGGAGGAGGGAGGTGGAGGAGAGATTTGGAGCAGAGAGGAGGAAGGAGACGAGAGGAGAAGATGGGAGTGGGAGCAGAGAGGAGGAGAGGAGAGGAGAGAAGGAGGAGATGAGAGGAGAGGAAGAGGAGAGAGCAAATGAACAGAGGAGGAGGAGAGAGGAGGAACCAGGTCCTGTTTTAGCACCTCTCTCCATGGTGGGTTGGGCAGGCTGGGACATGTGGTGTGGTTAGGGTCTCACCACACTGCCACATTGGGAACACACCACACACAGACAGACACACACACACCACACATTGGTGACAGCTGTTTCTGGGGACGATTAGGTGGTCACCTTTAGGAGGGATGGTTAGGGTTATGAGTTCTGTGATTTGGGAACAGATGTTTCGGTTCCCAGAGTTGTTCCAAACAGGAGACAGTCTATTTTCCCCTCCCCTCCGCCTCCCCTCTCCTCCTCCTTTGCCGAGACCGTATGCAGCACTGTCTGTCTGTCTCTCTGTCTGTCTCCCCCTCTGCCTGTCTGACGTGCTGTCTGTCTGACGTTCCGTGTCTCCCGTTGCCCTGCAGAGCTACGAGAGGATCAACCATGACTTCCTGAAGAGTGACCACCCTGCGGTGACGCGCGTGTGCGTGGAGAGCGACGACGCCTACGTGGGCATCAGCTCCAAGAACCAGGGCAAGCTGAAGAGCCGGGAGGAGCAGGAGCAGCGCCTGAGCTCGGACAGCGGCTACATCATCCCCCTGCCCGACCTGGAGCCTGACCTGGGCTACAGCAAGAGGAACCGCCATAGGTACCTCCCCTGCTCCCTCTCTCCTCCTCCTTCCTCTCCCTCTCTCCTCCTCCTCCCTCTCCTCCTTCCTCTCCCTCTCTTCCCTCCTCCCTCTCCTCCGTCCTCTCCTCTCTCCTCTCTCCTCTCTCTCCCTCCTCCTCCCTCTCCTTTCTCCTCCTCCTCCTTCTCCTCCGTCCTCTCCCTCTCCTTCTCCGCCTTTTCTCTTCCACCTCCCCCTCCGCCCCCCCCCCCCTTCTCTAGCTTCTCCTCCGCCTCCCCCTCCTCCCTCATGCCTCTCCTCACCCCGCTGTGACGTGGTTGTCTCCGCAGCTCCCAGACGTCGGACGAGAGTGCCATAGAGACTGGCAGCAGCTCCACGCTGGCCCGCAGGGAGGGGGAGACCCTGGAGGACATCACCCTGCTGGAGGAGCTCCACTCTGGGGACCTGGAGGAGGACAGCTTCCTGTGACATGCCCAGCTAGGAGGACAGCTTATTGTCGTATCCCCCCCCCCCCCCCACAGCTTCCTGTGACACCCCCACACCTAGGTTGACAGCTGCCTGTGACACACCCTCACAGTTTTCCTGTGACACACCCAACTAGGAGGACTGCTTCCGAAAAGCTCTACTAGGGTGATTGCTTCCTGTGACATGCCCAACTAGGATGACAGCTTCCTGTGACACCCCTAGCTAGGATGACAGCTTCCTGTGACACCCCTAGCTAGGATGACAGTCTCCTGTGACACCCCTAGCTAGGATGACAGCTTCCTGTGACACCCCTAGCTAGGATGACAGCTTCCTGTGACACCCCTAGCTAGGATGACAGCCTCCTGTGACTCACCCAACTAGGATGACAGCTTCCTGTGGCACGCCCACAGCTGGGATGACAGCTTCCTGTGACACCCTCGCACATAGGAGGACAGACTGACATACAATCTAAAGACCCCCCCCCTCCCCACCCCCTCGCCCCCCCTCCCCCACCTCCCCCCCCCCCCCCCCACCTCCACAAATACACTTTTCCTCCCCCCCCCACCTCCCCCCAGCCTGTCCTCACTCCCCGCCGAGGAAAGGGCGAAACCACTTCACTGCTCGGACAACTCTGTGGTACGGTGAGATTGTGGTGCACCATGAGATCCCCAGACAGCGCCCTCTTGCTGGGCTGGAGGGATAGAGACGGTGGGACGCTGAGCCCTGCCCTGGCCTGCAGTCTGGAGGAAGGACTGATGTGTCGAGGACTGTGTCCTCTGTTCAGAAAGAACATTAAGCTAATGGGCATTCTAAAACAGTATACTGTATGTAAATATGAGTATGTACTAGACTAGTATGTATCAGTATATTCCTGTATATACCAGTTTATACCAGTAGGCACTAATATGCACCAGTATATACCAGTATACACCAGTATGTACCAGTATACACCAAGTTATACCAGTATATACAAGTATGTACAAGTATATACAACTTTATGCCAGTGCATACCAGTGTGTACCAGTATACACCAGTTTATACCAGTATATACCAGTTTACATCAGTATGCCAACCACTACAGTGTGATGGGCTGGACTGTGTCCAGTCAGGGACAGCGTCCCCCTCCTCCCTTCTCCTGGACACACACTTCCTGCTGGCACAATCACTAGCTATACTAGATTATACAGCACAATATCAGGACCCTGTATGCTTCTTATCTACGTGACTATATACTGTCTGCAGCTGAATAAGTACAACGGTCCAAACTTTATTTTTTTACTCGTACCTTACATGTAAACTTGTATTGTGTTGTTAATATTGGAAGGATGATCGTAACTTGCTTTAATGATGAATATGTGTAATGTGCTTATGGAGTGGCAGGTTTAAGAGCTTGGCGGTTCTCAGCGCATGGATGAGTTGGAATGTGAATACTAGCAGAGTTTTATAGGAGAGACCTGGTGAGCTGAAGGAATCAAATCCTGGTCTGGTGTCTACACCTTTGGCCCCATTCATTTGACCATATTTGTATGTCGCTTTGGACCAAATATCCTGCTAAAGGAAGAAACAAAACACTGTCTGTAGGACCTGGCCTTCAGGAGGTGTCAGTTCTCAGAACTCATGCTCGAAGGCCCTGGTCTGGCCTGGTCTGGCCTGGCCTGGTCTGGTCTGGTCTGGCCTGACAGGAGTTGCTCATTCCAGGCAGAGTAGGGAGGACCAGGCTGGATGGAGAGGCAGCAGACACAGGACAGACATGGTAGATACATGTGTGTGTGTATATATATATATATAAAGACACCAGTTAGACTTCAACGGTAGCTTGTTAACATGCTTCCTCATGCAGCTTGGACTGGTTAACTGTGGCGTTCTGCCGCCATGTTGGATCTTCCTGTTTCTGTTTACTGATGTCGGCGGGATCTGGAACCTTCTCTCTCCATGGCAACGGTGTAGGAGGGAAGGGGGGTTGGAGTGTTGGAGGGAGAACGGAAGTATATATAATGGTACAGCATCTGTAATTATAGTAGTTATCCTCTGTCAATGGTACAGTACGTGTAATTATAAGTAGTTATCCTCATGTTTTAATAAGCATTATGTACATTCAGATGGTTTATATTTGAATAAATGATTTATAAAGTAATCATAGGTCTCATGCCTGTCTCAGATCACCACCCAGACAAACACGCACACACACAAACACACACACTCCACACACACAGTCCCCACACAAGCACACACCACACACAAACAAAAGTTCTGAAATTGGTGACCAAATACCTTTTTTGGTATCTTTTAACACACTGACGTCCATTTTGTATGTGACTTCTGATAAATGCACCCTATAAATGTATTCAAATGTGAATGTCAAAAAGGTTGATGTTAAACTCTGAAAGCTGGCAAGATACAGCGCTATCCAGCAGCAGTGACTGGAGATTAGTTTGGATGGATTACCATTTTAGTCACAATCGCTGCAGTCTTACTAATGACCACTAGAGAGCAGCCAAACTCCACCACGGAACGGTGACCCTAGCGGTTCTCCAACGGCTGTGTGTTTAATTCGAAAAAATAGTTCCTGTAGTGCATAAGTGCAACATCACTATAATAACTACGTAATTCTGCAGTTGATATGTTATTATTGTAAATAAAATGACACATTTGTTCACCATGCCAGGCAATTGAGAAGTGTATATCTTGCACATTTAGCATGCTAAATGAATAAATGAATTAACGCTGTGTATGTACCAAGTTGCTCCACCAGGAAGCGATATTGTAGGCTATATGATGTTTGGAGTAGTGCATAGAACACACTATTACTCAAGTCTTTGTTGGGATATTTAATTGGTTTCTTTCCAAAGTTGTATTTATCTTTCAGTTTCCTGGTGTGAGGTTTGCCCCAGTCTCCGCCTTTTGTAAATGTGAGTGTATTGACATTCTTGCAAACTAGCTAGACTAACTAGTAAGCTACTAAAGGCTCCTGTTAAAAACATGTATTGGTCCTAGCAGTTTGTTTCTGAGTGCGCACACTGACAGTCTCCAATCATATCTGCTGCTTTTTATGTGTATGTGTGTGCTGTCCTTATCAAGTTCATTATGTAAAACCCCTCTCACTCCAACTTCTAGGGAACTGAAAAAGATAAACCACCTGTAAGAATACAGTGTGTGTGTGTGTGTGTGTATGAACATGTGTGTCTGTATGAGCATGTGTGTGTGTGTGTATTTCTGGTATATGTAAAGCAGAAGCAGGTCAGGTGAACAGGGCTGGTGGAATACACAAAGCAAAGGCAGGTGTCTAACTGAGAACTCAATAACAACCCTGTGTGTTGAAGGATGTGTGCCTCATTCCACGCTATTTACCCTGGCAGCACACGATCACGGTTGAGCTTATGGGTTCACTTGGTTAGCCCTTTAACACGCACAATCACTGGCGTGTAATTGGCTGGAGTGGTCCCAGCGGAACACAATCACTGGCGTGTGATTGGACCCTCATCCAAAGAACGCCTACCCACTGCGCTTGTCAAGGTACTAGAAAGGTACTGGCAGGGTCCGGGCGTGGAAGGGTCAGGTTACCGGGAGAGGCAGGGTAATGGGAGGGCCGTCCATGTCCAATGTACCTGCCCACACATCCTCAGCTGAGATCTTCCAAGTTCCTCCTCGTCCATTTGTGTCAATAAGCCGTGACTCTCAGACCGAACCGTGTAACCCGGGAGACGCCGGCCTCCTTCTCCTCCTCAGGTCCTTACGTCATCTAATTGATCCTGGATATGATTTAGAATGAGAAATAACGATCTGTTTGAACGGTAAGTAAGAGCGTGAGAGTCTTAACCTGACCATAGCTCACCAAGCCAAGTGGCTGCGAGAGGGGAAGAAACCCAACGCAAATTAGATTCTGTCTTCGTCTGCTTCCACGAGAGTGAGAGGGAATCCGATTTTGATGTATTTGGCTTCATGAGCGAAGAGGGACATAATCGGATTAGTAATCTCTTTGTCTTGTTTGATATGTAACATCAGGCTCTGTTGTGAAACTGGACGCTTCGAGGCTGCGGAGGGGCCAGTCAGTCAGCCTCCGTGGCCCAGCGCTGGCCAGGTTCCCCAGGGGCCGCTGCGTTCTGCTGGGTACTGCTAGTTCGGTCTCTGGCTACAGCCAGACCCGGATCCAGTTACCCCAGGTCCCTGTGGGGCAGAGCTGGCAAGGCTGCCGCCCAGATTAAAACACCAGCTCTGTAAGTGATACCTCCATTGATTTGTTGCTCAGACAAGCCACAGCGACGCACACGACCACACACACACATACACACACCGTGCACATGCAACACACTCAAATACACAAGGACACACATGCTGGAGCAAAAGTCTGAACACTACATTCTCACTGTGGTGTATTTTTGAGGATCTGTCTGCACAGGGTGGGCAGTCCCCGAATGTCGCTGTCACACACCCATAGGAGTTTTACAGGAGTTTAGAAACGTTGGCACTCTAATTGGTCGTACACATCCATACGTACTTGAAAAAGTTTATTTTCTCAACTTTTAAGTTTGTATTGACGCACATACGCACGCTCGCATCCAGAACGCATGAAAGCGCACAGCAGAGTTCGTAACTAAACGGTGCAGTGAGAATGTGGAGTCGGAGGACCACAGTATTTGACAAGGGTCTACCTCATTTAGTTTCATTTGGTTTGAAATTGAAAAACGGGAGTCAAATCGAATAGAAATTCACGCACGAGCACACATGCTCACACTTGTGACACACACGCACGCGCGCACACACACACACACACGCATGCGAACACATACATGCATACATACACACCAGAGCTGCTGTTTGGGAACAACGGTATGTTTGTTGTCAGGCTGCTGCAAGGTAAGAAGCCAAACACGTTGCTCAGCATCGACACGTCGTATCATGTGAGACGCTGCTGTGAGGCAGGACGACACAGGCCTCCAACCGAGAGAGACTTTCCACTCGCAATATAGGCTGGCTCACCGCACCTACACAAATCGACTTCATTGCCGTTCCCTTTTGCCAACAACATCTTAGAGGCACAACAAGGATTGAAATAAGGAGTCTTGTGGTGCTCCATAAAAACTGAACGTTGCTTTTTGTTTTTTTATAAAGGCTCTGAGCACAAGGGAACAATTTTACTGACAAAGTTTCAGTGCTAGCAGAGAATATTAAAGTTGTCACTAAGTCGAACTCTGTCAATAAAACCAGTACATTTTAAGGACACTTCCAATACAGCTCTTATAGAACACATTTACATTTCATGTAAGTATACTCTTTCTGATTTGGGGGGGAGGGGCTGTTGAACTCATTGGATGTGTGTCAGAGAGCTGGTTCCGCACAGGTGCAAACAGTCTCCTCCACAGCCCGATACATCTCTGACATTCTGCAGGATCTTCTGACCCTTAATATTTGGGGCTGTCTCGTTGTTATGATCAGTGACCTAAGCACTTTTGCAAAACTCTCTCTTGGAAGTCGCTTTGGATAAAAGCATCCGCCACATGCATAAATGTAAATGTAATGGCAGTGTTCTCTGCGGTCCGTGTCGTACCATGCACACGGTAGTGGAAGGTCTTAAATGATAAACGACGACAAGTTCTCCCTCATAATTATCACCTTGGGAAAACCTGTTTTCGAAATCTTCCTGAGACCCATAGGAGGGGTCTAGCTCAGAGGTGGAGCATTTGACTGCAGATCTGCAGAGGTTGCAGATGCCCTACGATGCTAAATAAATACAAAATTATACATATAGTTTCAATCCAGTTTGACCACTTTCTGCCCTTCTGGGTCGTTAGGTTTTGTTCATTTTTACACAGGTATTACCCAGAATGCCCTCTCGGTTCGGGTTCGTATGTATGTGTGTGTGTGTTTGTGTGCATGTATGTATGTAGGGGGGGGGGGGTGTAGCCCCAAACTGTTGACCCCAGGGAGGTTACAGAAAGCTGGGAACATCCGCAGAGATGTAGGCCTGTTCTGCTGTGTCACTGTTGCCCATGGTGGGGAAAAGAACACTAAACACTATTGTTACAATCTGATACTGACCTAGATGCCCCCATGTCTCAGTGTGTGTCTGTGTGTGTGTCTGCATGTGTGTGTGTGTGTGTGCGTGTCCAGTGGTCATGTGCTCTCCAAGACTTAACTTGCCTGGGGATGCCACCCCTTTCGCTCATGTGACCAGTGAGTTTTGTGTGTGTGTGTGTGTGTGTGTGTGGCTGGGTGTGTGTGTGTGGGGGGGGGGGGAGGAGGGGGGAAGGCAGCTCTGCTATAACAAAAATGATATTGATTGTGACAGCTGTTTAGTCACTCTCATCTCCACCTAGCCTCGACACTAACAACTTAGATACTGTGCCGATACACTATATCACTAATCTTGCTTATCTTCTACACTTATCACCTGGACTATCTGAGGGGGGGTGTGGGGGCATTGGTGCAGAGGTTTTATACGAGGGGATGGGGCTTGTTGAAACCCACACATCTCGGTCCAGAGATAAACTCTAATCCCCTGTGCTCACCTGGACCCTCACACTCATAGCTTAGCCTGGCAGCAGAGCATGCAGACACATGCTGGCAAGAAGAACAGACAGGCAGACAGGCAGACAGGCAGGCAGACAGACAGACAGACAGACAGACAGACAGGCAGGCAGGCAGGCAGGCAGGCAGGCAGACAGGCAGACAAGCAGACAGGCAGACAGACAGGCAAATAGGAAGACAGACAGGCAGAAAGAGAGGCAGGCAGACAGACAGACAGACAGACAGACAGACAGACAGACAGACAGACAGGCAGGCAGGCAGGCAGGCAGGCAGGCAGGCAGACAGGCAGACAGACAGGCAGACAAGCAGACAGGCAGACAGACAGGCAAATAGGAAGACAGACAGGCAGAAAGAGAGGCAGGCAGACAGACAGACAGACAGACAGACAGACAGACAGACAGACAGACAGACAGACAGACAGACAGACAGACAGGAAGGCAGGCAGGCAGACAAGCAGACAGGCAGACAGACAGGCAAATAGGAAGACAGACAGGCAGAAAGAGAGGCAGACAGACAGACAGACAGACAGACAGACAGGCAGGCAGGCAGGCAGGCAGACAGGCAGACAGGCAGACAGGCAGACAGGCAGACAAGCAGACAGACAGGCAAATAGGAAGACAGACAGGCAGAAAGAGAGGCAGGCAGACAGACAGACAGACAGGCAGGAAGGAAGGAAGGCAGGCAGGCAGGCAGGCAGGCAGGCAGGCAGGCAGGCAGGCAGGCAGGCAGGCAGGCAGGCAGGCAGCAGCTTCAGTGATTTGGCACAGCACCAGCCCTACAGGGCTCTGAGCTCAGAGACTTCTCTCATCCCTCCATCCTTCTCATCCCTCCATCCCCTTTCTCCTTATCCGTCAAGAAAACGACTGCCACAGCAATCCCCCTCCCCCCTGTCCATGCATCAACCTCCCATGATGTACTGCAGCAGAGAGCACGGGAGGCAGCAACCAGACTCAAACACAGAAAAACGTCTCAACCCTGTCCACTGTAAGGATTCACCGTGCCTGCAAATCACGAGCTGATTTTTAAAAAAAAAAAAAAAAAAGACGGTGTATTTTTATCAAACGATTGTGTGGCACCCTCAGAATGTCCATTCTCCTGCGGCAGAGTCTGATGACAGAGTGAAGAGTGTGACACTGGCGTGGTCTTGTGTGGCTGTGAGAACTGTGTGCGGGTGAGCGAGATGGAGTTACTGTGGAGTTCACGTATTGTTCTGCCGAGTTTACAATGGCAGGATATCATGCTTCGGCTTTGACCGTTATAAAAAGAAAACGTTTAAAAGATATATCTGAATCATCTGATGGCGAGTGTTGCACCATATCCCCCCAAAGCCACAGCTGTATGCTTGGGAATAATTAGCAGCTTGTCTGTGAAATGAAGAGAGCGTCTTTGTCAAAGATGTTTATTCAGCTGAAAGCGGTCTTCAACAGAACAACTCTCTGAAATGCCTCCATCGAAAACCAATCCATTTCCATCCCTCTAATGTCATAAGATAACACCAGTGAGTTCCCCATCTTTGACGCTCATCCCACAGAGCATGTACGTATGAGCGTGTGTCTATATCAGCATGTATGTGCACCTGTCAGAGTGTGACGATATACATGTCATCGAGTGGATGTTCAGTTCATCGTTTCAGTGTGTAGCATTACATTGGTAGTGCCTCAATACTACCTGGGGGAGGTATCCAATATTACCTCAATGCTACTTCGTAGAGGTATGCAATACTGCTTCAGTACGGCGTCAACACTACCTCAGGGAGGTGTGAAACATGACTTCAGTACTTCCTCAATACCACCTCAAGGAGGTGGTACCATTTCAGTACTACCTCAAAACGATCCAAGGAGACACACGGTACTACCTCAATCCTACCTCAGTACTACCTCAATACTACCTCAGTACTACCTCAATACTACCTCAGTACTACCTCGGGAAGGTGTGCGTAGGGCAGACAAGGCCAGACATAGGCCTCTCACTAAGCTCATGAATCATGCCCTGTTATTTCCTCATTAGTCTCAGTTACACTGCAATCAGACACGCCTCGCTATCACCGGAGCTTCATATTTCTCTTCCACCGTAAAGTACTCTGGGTCCTGGCTGTGATGCGTTAGTGAAAGTCGTTGCAGGGCTGGCGGAGGAGTGGGGAGCTGGAGGAACCGGTGCAGTGGCCTTCAGACCAGGGAGAGGAACAGTGTAGGCCTTCCTGCAGGCTCGGGGTGTCACGAGATGTCGTTATCTGTATCTCTTTCCCCGAAAAAACAATCTGCTGCATCCGTCTTTGGATAGACGTTGGAAGGGGGCGAGGCCTTGCACGAAAGCCGTGTGATTATCTGTGTTTCCCAATTCATGAAAGGGGATACAATTAAAACTACAATTGTAGTCATTTTACTGTTCATTGAAATAGTACCGTGGGACTAACCAGGAAAGCAAAGAAGCAAGGGAAGCAGCACTACTCAAATACTTTGAGGAGCCACTCCCTAGATAGATAGCTAGGGAAATGGGTGACTAGCATGGGAGAGACCCTGCAACTCTTTGGCTTGTGTTCTTTACTTTTGTTTTGTTTTGACAATGCATTGCTACAATGGTGAAATTGCAGGGAAACGGATCAAATCATCACAATCAAAATATTACCTGATAACTTGATTGTCTGTGCTCATCTGTTTAACATATCCGGCTTCAGTTCCATCCCTACTGCAGGCTAACTGATCCTCTCTGTCAAGCAGCCTGTGACAGCAATAAACTGCAGGTGACAACTCTGACAATACGGCACTATACTCTGTCAAGGTTGACCATCACCTCATGAACCACAACGACCTGCCTGGGAAAGTACGTGTGTGCACCTGTGTGTGTCTGTGTGTTTATGGTGCAGCCTGTGTGCGTGTGCACGTCCACGTGTGTGTGTGTGTGTGTGGTATACAGCCAGGCAGATGTCTCCAGTGTGGGATCAGCCCTGTGCCCGGTCTTCCATGTCAGATCTCACACTTCCCCTCTCCTGGCACCCAGACATGTTAATAACCATCATTTAAGATTATGCTGAAAGGTTTACTGCTGGTAACAATCACACTGCTGTTTACCAGCGCTGGGAGCTAAACCATGTGACACATATCAAACAACCCCAATGAAAGGAAAATTCCAACTAAAGTATACATTTAATACTACCAGCCATGAGGTCCTCAATTGACACTAAAGCCGCAGTTGTTTTTATAAAAAAAATACCGTTAGTTAGCTTCCTGTTCTAAAGAAATAAAGTATCTGTGTGTTATGGTGTTGGCCCCTGCCCTCAGAGTGTTAGCCCCTGGTCTCCTGTGTTGGCCCCTGGTCTCAGAGTGTTAGCACCTGGTCTCCTGTGTTGGTCCCTGGTCTCTTAGTGTTGGCACCTGGTCTCCTGTGTTGGCCCCTGGTCTCTTAGTGTTGGCCCCTGGTCTCCTGTGTTGGTCCCTGGTCTCTTAGTGTTGGCCCCTGGTCTCCTGTGTTGGTCCCTGGTCTCTTAGTGTTGGCCCCTGGTCTCCTGTGTTGGTCCCTGGTCTCTTAGTGTTGGCACCTGGTCTCCTGTGTTGGTCCCTGGTCTCTTAGTGTTCGCACCTGGTCTCCTGTGTTGGTCCCTGGTCTCCTGTGTTGGTCCCTGGTCTCCTATGTTTGCCTCTGCCCTCATAGTGTTGGCCTCTGCCCTCATAGTGTTGGCCTCTGCCCTCATAGTGTTAGCCCCTGCCCTCATAGTGTTCACTCCTGGTCTCCTGTGTTGGCCCTGGTCTCCTGTGTTGGCCCCTGCCCTCATAGTGTTGGCCCCTGGTCTCCTGTGTTGGCCCCTGTCCTCACAGTGTTCTCCCCTGGTCTCCTGTGTTGGCCCCTGTCCTCACAGTGTTCTCCCCTAGCCTCTGACAGACAGCTGTTGGCGCAGGGCAGGACTCCTCCCTCACCTCCTCCTCTCCTGCAGTCTTGTCCCTGTATCTGTGTGTCTGTGTGCTCTCCTCCTGATCTGTGCACAGGGAACAAAGCTTGGCTGTGCAGCTCTTCTGCTGGTAGGCCTCCTTGGGGGTTGTCCACTTGATCACATGCACAACTAAAACAAGCCCCAGCACCCCAGCCTAACAACCCCCTCCCCACACACCCACCCACCCTCCTCGCCCCTCCCCACCCCTCCCTTCCCCACCCCTCCTCACCCCCTTTCACCCTGACAGCCCCTTTCTCCACCCCACCTCGTCACTCCCCACTTTCTTAAGCCTGCCTCACCCCTCCCTACCCTTTCTTCACTCAACATTTTCTTATCTCCTTCTCTATTTCCTCCTTCTCTGTCTCTCTGTCTCTCCGCCTCTCACTCTTTCAGGGATTTCAACTTTAACAGTTTACATATAAAAAATGTACATACAAGTTTGATGTATATCTGACACACAGCTAGGATGGTCATGTGGGAGAAGATGCAGTTTTGAGTATAAATAGCTGTTGGGACATATTTCAAAACAATGCCGTGAGACACAAAGAGAAGTCTGTTTCCATCAGTAAGAACTCATCCCCTCGCAGACAGTACTCATCCACCATCTGTACTAGCAGACAGCACTCATCCATCTCCAGCGCTGATATAAATACTTTATTTGAAATATGTTTCATTTAGACCATGCTCCCCTGAGCCTGAGGAAGAAAAAAGTATGTTTGACATGTATGAAATCTAAATGAAATTATAAGTCATTAAATAGATTTACTCCATATGACAAATTGAGCGAAGCACTCTGAGGTCCTAAAGAGGTATAATTGTTTGAGACGGTTAAAATGAGTTTGGGTTTCCAGTTTCAAAACAAATTTTATGAAGCCCCCCCCCCCTCTTTTTTTAAAGTAATGCCATAGAGGATTTCACAGATGACCATGGATCTGCATCTAAACCAACCTGAAACCCTCAAGGAAGACAAAGAAAAACTCCTAGGAGAACTCAGAGAAAAACATTGAAAAAACCTTTAAAAGGTGCAGACTACGTGCTGAATACTATCATACAGTAAGGTTTCAGAGCCACAAACTACCTCCATTCTGCTGAGAGGTGCTTGGCATTGTTTTCTCCTGCAGCCTAGGTATTTCCCAGTCATCAGGCATGTCAACCCTCCTTTTTGTTTGAGCAAGCTTTGCCATAAAAGCCATTTAGCTTTGACATAAAAGCCATTTAGCTTTGAAAAACAAATTTACAATGTTGGCAATTTAAGTTTGGCTGCATATTGATGAAATGTCCAAGTCTGTGTAAATGTTCTGTTTACATGACCTGTTCCAGGTATGATTTACATTTTCCTGACAAGAGACAATGTTGTTAAGGAACAGTGCAGATATGTTGATAAATTATCTCACCCTGAGCGTACAGGTCATATATTTATGACGACCATGTGGTATGGCAAGACATAATAACATATTAAAGACAGTTGGTAAACAGTTGTATCAATAATATCAACAACATTTGAATAAATAAACATAGACTAAATCCAACAACGTATTTCGAATACTTAATAAACAACAGTTAATGTTGAGAATTACCTTAATGTCTTTCGTAATCAGTTGTTATTGTTGATAATTGTGGACTAAATTATCCACTGGAAAGAGTCCACTACGACAGGCAAGCAGTTAGACAGAGACACAATGAGAGACAGACAGACAGGCAGGCAGGCTGGCAGACGGAGAGACAGACAGGCAGCACCTCAGCGCTGTGGAAGAAGAGGCTCTTAACTTCCGCGCACTACGCGTCATTTAGAAGCTCGAGGAGTTCAGAGTGGACGCAGGCAGACCTCACAGCAACATAGATGGAATAGCAAACATGGAATATAACTGGATACTGTTCTCTGTCTTATTGCAGTCAACCTTCCATCCAGGTAAGACAATAACGACTTCTAGAATATCGATGATAACATCGACGCTTATCATCATTAAAACGTAGTAAGACACCTTTCTCTTAAGTTTATTTACCTACCCACTCCTTACTGCACACAAGTCACAAATTACACAGCTAATATAATACAACATATTAGAATACAATAGAATAGTTCGATTTTCATACAGTGTCTTACGCAGGTTATACGTTGTGACTGGAATTAACCTGTAATGCAATGGCTACATTGTACCTACAACTCCAATTCAGAGATGGGAAGCTGTAGACATTAACGGGTCTATCACACCTTTTCAACAAGTTTTCATATTCACTGCATGCGCTGCCAGGTTGTGGAATGTTCCGCTGCTTTTTCATCTCTTGCTGTCGGTATGCCTGTTAGCTCCCTTGTACTATTGCAATGGCATGTCACTGAAACCCAATGTGGAAACTAGATATTTGTGCGATGAGACTCAAGTTGCGACCCTCTCAATAATTCATACAACTCGTAACAAGCAACCTGCAGAACATTGGTAAAGAAAATAAACTGTGATGTTTTTGCCTCAAACTTGTGTAGGCAATGTTGGTATCCCCAGTGACATGTAATTTTGTCAAGAAAAGTATTTAGTTGGACTTGGAGGCTGCGGTACTCTGTCTTGGAGTCCTGTTTCATGCGTCAACAATGTGTTTTTTTGTATTCCTTGATGTACTTTTGTTAACGTTGCTTTGCAAATAAGCCACTCAAGGCTACAGCAAATTCCGTAGTTAGTTTTTCGTTTATAAAAGCATTTATAAAAGGTCCACTCTCATGACACCGAAGATGTCACAAAGATAATTCAGATTGTTAACTAGCTAAATTATAATCAGGTGTGCTGAATTAGGGCTGGAATGAACATTTACAGGAGATTATCTGCAGGAACAGGGTTGGCCAGCTCCTGTAACCCGCAGGTGATAGTTGTTTGCCGTTGTGCCTATCAATGTTATAAAACTACGTTTGTACGCCTCAGAAATATTTGTTGAGAGACACCTTCGTTAAGCCCCGCGGGCCAATCCTCTGAAGTGAGGCAAGTCTGTTGTGTTGGGGGGACGGTGTGTACTCAGTGAGAGGTGCGCTCGTACGCCGTCAACCGTTCAGCTTTTCTTGTTAACACTCCAGTGCGTTTCGCACCGTTGTGACAGTCGGCTGGCTTCATTACGAGTCCCAAGCGATAATTACCCGCGTCTGATTATGACTTTAACCACACTGCTAACCACACCGGTTTTTTCAGACCATTGCGGAAACGTTTTACGTTTTACTGGTTAAGTGTCAGTTTGAATGTGTTAAGCAGGCTGATGGGGGGGAATGAGCGCTGCGTGGCGGTTTAACAATAAGACAGATGCAGCGTTCCCCTGCAGTACTGCTTGACCTGGATTGAGTGATAATATTGTGTGTTCTTTATTTAAATATTGGTACGTTCCTTTAGGCTGAATGAATGCATGTTGGAAATAAATTAGAGGTATTATTGAAAGTCAGTGGCGGAGCATTCGACTGCAGACCAAGAGGTCACAGGTTCGAATCCCACACCTTATTATAATGCAGGTGTGTTAGCTCAGCCTCCCTGTTTTGGTCAGTATTCATATTATTTTCTTGAACTAGTTCTTGAATGAGTGCTTGTAAGGATATAATACTATTACTAATATTACTGTTTGTTTCACATATATTTTTATTCAAAGCCATGCATGGGAATTTTAGCCTGTTACCTCTTGATCTGCAATCAAATACTTTAACCACTAAGCTAAACCTATTGGTCCTGGACACAAACTAGCGCACAGTAGCTCAGTCTTCCTCCCATCAGGAAATACAAATTAAGTGTTTATTTACCAGACACTTTTATCTAGAGCGACAAGTTTTGAACCTGCAACCTCTTGACCTGTAGGCAAATGTTCCAGCCTTGAGCTATACCCATCCCCCAAATAGCAGCATGGTAATTTGGGGCTGAATTAATATTTGTAAGGATTTGAATAAGATATATCATGCAGATTAAGGAACCACATGATTGAATCTCCCCTGTACTTTGCTTGGATAAAAGTGTGTGCTAAATGCGTACGTCATTACATGTTTCACTGTTGTCACCCAACCCAATGCTTACCCAACCCAACGCTAACCTAAACTGTCTGCCAAATGAACAAAGCTTCATCATCGTCCATCGCTTCCAGCAAACACATTTCCTTCAGAAAACCTTCCTCATCTAGTTATCGTCACCATCGCAAGGGGCAGTTGTGTCAGAGGGAGGGGGGAGGGGGGGGATGTCCTGCAGCGTGGTGTAGCTGAGTCCTCCCTTCCTATCTCAGGCAGCAGCAGACCCACCATCACCCCCTCCGTCTCCCCCCTGGTGGTCCCCCTCAACGCCCCCCTCAGCCTGCGCTGCCAGGGAGGCCCAGGGGTGCGCTGGCAGCGGGAGGACCGGCCCCGGGTGCGGGGCGAGGAGAGGAGCCCGGGGGCCTCGCTGCTCTACATCCCCAGGGCGCAGCCTCTGCACATGGGCCGCTACACCTGCACCGATGACGCCTCCGCGGAGGGAAGCTCCATCTACGTCTACGTCAAAGGTAGGGGGGAGCCCGGAAGGGGGGAGTGCAAGGGAGGGAGTGGGGCGTGTGTGTCATGAAGGGAGAGTGTGTGTGATGTGGCGTGTGTTAGGGGGTTGAGGAAGGGTTTGTGCGTGTTAGGTTGTGTGTGTGAAGGTGGGAAAGTATGTGTGTGAGGGAGGGAGAGTGTGTGTGAGTCACTGCGTTAGTTTGTGAATCAAGGTGTGTGTGAGTAAGCATGCGTGTCAATCAGGATATACGTCTGAGTGTACCAGACAATTAGTGTGCTCGTGTGTGCGTGTGCATGTGTGTGTGCACGTGTGTGTGCCTGTAGATCGGTGTGCTTGTGCACGTGTGTTTGTTTGTTTTGGGCAGTTGTTGGAATGTATGTTAAGGGAGATGATGTTACGCTTGTGTGAGGATGTGAACAAAACACATTCCTTTGAAGCAGAGAAACCTAAAATGGTAAGGATAGTAAAGGGGCACAGTCTGGGTGTATTTGTGCATGAAGGTTCAGCTGAGTGTGTTTTGATCAGGTACCCACTCTGTGAGGTGTAATAACGTTTTGGCCATGTTCTATGACTGAACAGAACATTCTGGAACAGTCCTTCTCCCCATGATTCTTGGACCCACACATCAGAACTACCAGTGCAACTGGTGCATCCATGATTATCCATCCACACACGGCAAACACATGGTTTTACTGGACCTGGCATGTGTTCACCTCCGAATCTGTGTGTGTTCCCGCCAGATCCCGACAACGCCTTCAGGAAGTCGATGGTGTTCAACATCCTGTCTCGCGAGGGGGACAGCGTCTCCATCCCGTGTCTGGCCACGGACCCAGGCATGCTGGACCTGCACCTGGAGACATGCCCTGGGGGGCCCCTTCCCCCAGGCCTGCAGTACAAGGCTGGGCTTGAGATGGGCATCGTGATCCTGGACACCCAGAAGGCCTTCGAGGGATGCTACGTGTGTTCGGGACGGCTCGGCCACGCCCCCGTGAGGTCACACAACTATGATCTCATCGTGCGGCCAGGTAGAATTCTCTTGATGCCATTGTTGTTTGTTTTTATTCGTCATTTGTCATAGCGTTCCGGGGTTTTCTTTCAGTGGATTTATTGGACCCTCAAACATACAAATAGTGCATTTAGAAAGTACAGCTGGAACTCGAGGATCAGAAATGTCTAGTTCTAACAGTATTTCAGTAGTCAAGGTCTGTATTTACCAAGCACAGCACAAAACGACAAGGGTACATTACTAAACAATAACATCTCAGCTACCAGACAGGGGAGCGTCAACAATAACATCTCAGCTACAATGTTACACAGCCTAGTGCAGGCTTGTGTCTTGTCTGCTCTCCAGGCGGATCGAGTCTTTCCTCATGTGCTTGTGCATGTCGAGTGTTTCCTGTCTTGTGTGGGTGATATGATATACGCCGCCTGCTCGGATTGCAGTGAAGGATTTTTTATTTTTTATTTTTTGGGGGGGGTGTTGCAGTCCCAGACACGCCCCCGGTGGTGCAGGTCCCTGGACCCAGGAGAGTGGTACTACTTCAGGGGCAGAGGCTGGCCCTGTCCTGCATTACCACCAACGTCAATGGAGACATCAAGCTCAAGTGGTCCGCCCCCCCTGGATCGGTAAGAACCTCCCCTCCTCCAATCACACGTCTCTGTGCGCCTGGTGGGCGTGGCCACGAGTTAGAACCTCTAGGTGATTGGTTGAGACGGAAGAGTCTGGGTCTAGACTCTAGAGTGTTCCTGTCTCTCAGGAGACCCGTGGGGTTGCGTTTGGTGTCGCAGAGGCCTGCTGCTGGTTCGTGTATGCAATTGCTTGTGTGTGTGCGCGCTTGTGTGTTTGTGCATGTGTGCATGTTTGCGTGAATATGTGTGTGTGATAGCATGTATGTATTTGTGTGTGTGTGTGTGAATGCGAGTGTGCATGCGTGCATGCGTGCGTGCATGTGTAGGCAGGGTGTTAATCTCTAGAGATCTCTGGGCGTTGACAGGGTGCCGTCTGGGCTTCGTATCCACAGCAACCATCGGTTGACAACGCGTCTCGCATCCTGACGGAGCCCATCACCCACGTCCGCAGCGCCACGCTGCACATCCCCGCCGTGAGGACCCACGACACTGGACGGTTCCGCTGCGAGGCGCAGAACGAGAGGGGGACCAGCTCCGAGTCTGTCTGGCTGGAAGTTTACCGTGAGTACCTGTCTGTCTGTCTAACCCTGAGGGTCTGTCTGTCTGTGTGACCCAGAGGACCAGTCTGTCTGTCTGTCTGTCTGACCCTGAGTACCTGTCTGTCTGTATAACCCTGAGTATCTGTCTGTCTGTCTGTGTCTGAGCCTGAGTACCAGGTTTCAAGTTGACAGGGAGGATCTGAGTCAGGGTTTTGCGCCCTAGGTCTGAACAAGTTCAATATTGTTTATAACCTGGAGGGATTCCAGTTGGGTCTGTGAGCAAGATCAATCTTGTGGCTAATATCTTGACTCAGGCGGGAAGTACCCAGGTGGGCTTGTCTCAGGAGGACACAGTTAGAAGCAGGAGTTGATGGGGACAGATTGTATACCACACAGATACTGTGCAATACACCATAGATACTGTGCAGTACACCATAGATTTATAATGTTATACTATAAATATAGTATATACATGTAAAGTGTATGTATGTATAATGTATTGTTAGTGCAGCCATGGGAAACAGTCGAGTTTCTTGTCCATAGCCTACAGGAAAGTTCAAAGCAGGTTAAACGAGGTAAGACTGAGGACTCGATGTTCATTCTCTTCCAGGAATACTGTGTGCAACCTCAGAAAGACCTCAAAATAAGTCAATAAACACTTGGATGCGATACAGAACCTGTTTGCGTGATAAAAGAGCGGTTTGGTAATTTGTCTTTGCAGTGAAAGGTTTCATCCAGCTGGCTCCCATTGAGAACAGCACGGTCCGCGTGCGGGCAGGGGAGAGCCTGACCCTGCAAGTGGAGATGGAGGCCTACCCCCAACCTCACATCCTCACCTGGAGCTTTATGAACCACAGGCTGAAGAACACCTCGGAGCACGTCATCACCACGCTCAACCACGCACACAGGTACACACACACACACACAGGTACGCACGCACACACACAGGTACGCACGCACACACACAGGTACGCACACACACACACAGGTACGCACGCACACACACAGGTACGCACACAAACACATGTAAACGCTCACTGCTGTCTCTTCCTCTTTCTTAAACACACAAACACGCAGATGCTTACCACATAGCCAACGGTGTTCACACAAACATTGTACACACACTGTCTTTCTTTCAAACACACAGGGACTTTGTTATATTAAACATACTTCTGGTCCCAACAAGAAAAGTTAAACAAGCCCATACACACACAGTCCCTACCACAGACCCTACACACACACACACACACACACACACACAACACACACACAGGCCATACCACATAGCTGTGTGTGTTTATTACACCCTCAGGCTGAAATGTAACACCTCGGGGTCCAGCTGGCCCTGGGTCAGGCAGGCTGATGATGGTCTGTCACATGCTGCCTGCCTCCAGACCTGCTGAAGAACCAGAGTGAGGGGAGACGACGACGAGGAGAGAAGGAGGAGAAGGGGAGAAGAAAGGGGAGAAGGGGGGAAGGAGGAGAGGAAAGTAGACAGAGAGGAGGAGAGGGTAAAAGAGAGGAGGAGAGAGTTACACCATGAGTTCATTAGGACCACAGAGTCCTGCAGTGAGGTCGGGGCCAGTGTGAGGAGAGAGCAATTAGCAGCTGAAAAACAAGTGAACGATTTGGGGCGCGTTCAGTGGGGTGAGACATTCCCAGTGTTGCTGGAGGGACTGATGTGGAGAGCAGAATGCCCCCCTGCTGTTGGACTCGGGGGTCAAGCAGACTGTGCTGTAATGCTGCAGGCTCCTCAGACAGCCTCTGCTAGTACACAACTAGCTAGTACACAGCTAGTACACAGCTAGCTAGTACCCAGCTAGACCTGAACCTTGCACACAGCTACCTAGCACACAGTACTTAGTACACAGCTAGCTAGCACACAGCTAGCTAGTACACAGCTAGCTAGTACACAGCTAGACCTGAACCTTGCACACAGCTAGCTAGTACACAGCTAGCTAGTACACAGCTAGCTAGCACACAGCTAGCTAGTACACAGCTAGCTAGTACACAGCTAGACCTGAACCTTGCACACAGCTACCTGGAACACAGTACTTAGCACACAGCTAGCTGGTGCACAGCTGCCTACTACACAGCTAGACCTGCCAGCAGCCAGTTCTCAGTGAGTTGTGTGTTCATGCGTGAGCTGAGAAGTTCATGTTCGTGCTCATCCACAGGTACCAGAGCAAGCTGAGGCTGGTGCGCTTGAAGATGTCCGAGGGCGGAGTCTACACATTGTCCGCCTCCAACGGCGACGCCAGTGTCAACCGCTCCTTCACCGTCTACGTCATCAGTAAGTGGGACGACGAAAAGTTCTGTGTTGCCCAGATATTCCAGAGAGGGGGGGGGGGCTGGACCGGCTTCAGTATGTTGCTGTGATGTTTTTCTGATGTTTCCCTGGGCCGTTCCTCTGCCCGCCAGGTAAGCCGGAGATCGTGTCTCACGAGGGACCGGTGGACGGCCAGGTGCGCTGCGTCGCAGAGGGGTTCCCCGCTCCCCAGATCACATGGTTCTACTGCGAGCAGCCGTACATGAGGTGAGACGCTCTCAGTAACTCCTGCTCAGGGAACCGTTCCTCAATAAATTGGTCCGATTTCAGTTGACTTCTGTTCAGATTACTCTCCAGGTAAGTCGATTTAGCTGCTCAGGTTGCTCCTTGGGGCAGGAGCATCCCAGTCCTGGAGACAGAGCTAAGGGACGGTGTTGAGGCTGATAGGATGTTGCACTGGGCAACTGGACAGGCGTGACTTGTGATTGGTGGACTATATTGAGATAGGTAATAGCAGTACATCCTGTTCCTAGGAAAGTAACAGTGAGTCATGGTAAACATGTAGGAGGACTACCTGGTGTCCATAGCAGCACCAATCCCAGGCAGTTAGTCACAGGCGATTACCCAATCATTATCCAGTCATTTTGAATTATTATCAAGCGGACTTAGGAAGCCGCGCACACAGACACAGTAACCTCTGTGATGGTACACAACATGATTCTGACTTGACATGCTAGAACACTTTGACGCAACAGAAACCCTCAAAGACCCTGAGAGGGTCAGTCATGCGTGCTCAGCAACCCCTTACCCCCCCCCCCACACACACACACACACACACTCCACACGTACACACAGACACACACACACACTTACCACGCCCCCCAGGTACATATCCCCCCCTCCCCCAGGTGCGCAGGTTCTGACCGCCCTAACCCTCCTCCCCTCTCCCCCCCCCCCCCAGGTGCTCCCACCAGCTCAACGCCACGGAGGAGCAGCAGGACGTGGTCACGGTGACGGTGTTCCGGCCCATGTTTGGGAAGACGGAGGTGGAGAGCCGTCTGAACGTCAGCCGGGGCAGGTTCAGCACCCTGGAGTGTGTGGCCACTGTGGAGGGGGAGACAGCATACACCCTGTTTTCCATCAGCGGTGAGTCTGACACACGCACACACACACGCATGCACACGCACACTCTGTACACACAAACACACACGTACTGGACACATTCCCACACGTACACACACATGGATAGACACACACACAAACGTGGAGGGGTCCAGGGAGTGTCTGGAGGGGGTAAACAGGGGAGAATGGGGCAAAGGGGGGGGGGTGAAAGAGGAGTCTGTGGGAGCTGAGGGATTGGGGCGGGGCTGTCTGTGGGGGTGGGTGGTCTGGGGGGCAGGGGGGGAGGGGACTGGTGAAGAGGAGGGGGGGGTCCCGGCGTCAGCCTGTCTCTCAGATTGTTTTTAAACTTCAGTGTTAATCCTCTACAGATCCCCACCTTGGGATTAATGTTACGTGCACTGTCAACATCTCTGACAAGGTCACAATGCAAGGAGTTTCCTGCTCCTCCACACTTTCTCTGCCTTCCCCCTTTCCAAACATCCGTAATCCTGCACTGACAACCTGGTCAGACTAGAAGCTACAGGTGATGTTAACCTGGTCAGACCAGAAGCTACAGGTGATGTGAACCTGGTCCTCCATCTTCACCATCTACACTACATCCAGCAACATACAGATCAAAAACAAAGGATTGAGACTTGTTGTTTGATGTGTATTCTACCCGGGGACCCAAACTGTTTGACATGGATCCAGGCTGTAATCCTGTTGTGTAAACCTTAACAAAGAAAAGATACCACAAGCGTGACCGCCCGCTGTCAGCATGTCACCACAGTCATCTCTGCTGCATCCTCGTTCACCCGTCAACTGCAAATCCCAAGAACAACCTGTTAATCCACTGAGTAGCACACTGGCTCCCTGGCAGTAGCAGCAGGGGTTCTATGGAGGTCTGGGCGGAGGGGAGGGGAGGCCACACCAGGAGAGCAACAATGTGGCGGAGGGGGAGGGGGAGGGGGAGGGGGAGGGGGAGGGGAGGGGGGGAGGGGAGGGGGGGGTGGGGAGGAGGGGTGGGTTGGAGGCCACAATGGGCTTGTGGGTGGGCATTCTGGGAAGCTAGATGTGCCGTCAGGGAGCCAGTGAGGACTGTCCCAAGTGACCTGATCCCAGGCTTGGTTTGACTTGCTCATTTGTTGGGTGATTGACTGACTGACTAACTGGTCTGGGCTGTGTTTCCCGAAAGCGTCGTAAGCCCAAGTTGATCGTAGAATCCATCTTACGACGAATATCAGTTTTACGGGCCATTCTCAAAGACATCGTAGCTTAAGTGTCTCTTGAAAATGTGTAGCTCTTGAAAGCGCATGTTTGGGAAACGCACGTAAGAAATATCGCTGGTTTGTTGCTACGATCCATCGTTGGCTGACTAACTGGTCTGGCTGACTGGGTGACTAGTCTGCTGACGGACTGACTGGATGGCTGCCTGGTCTGGCTGGAGGTGTTGGCTAGCTGATTGGCTGGTTGGCTGGAGTCGTTGTATTGGCTGGCTGGAGGTGTTCTATTGTCCGGGTGACTGGCTGAAGTTGTTGTATTGGCTGGTTGATTGGCTGGAGGTGTTGCATTGGCTGGAGGGTTAGGGTTAAGGGTGGGTGGGGGGGGGGGGGTGTTGCTGTAGTCAGAGAGCTGCAGGGAGCCATGGGGAGCTGACAGGTTCAGTCAGGATTACTTCCTGCAGACTCTGCATTGTCAGGTTTGATATGGAGAGAAAGCTCCTTAGAGCTAAACAGCTTATTTATTACACCGGCTGTACAGAGGAGCACAACAATAACACAGCACGCCCACACACAAACACACAAACGCTGATGAAATGAACCTATTCACTGACATGGCAGGAAGCTACTAAGACTGGCAGACCCAGGCCTACCTCGGACAGGGGTTCTAACAGGATTGTTTTGTTGTGCTCAGGGTGTCATCAGTTCGCCGTGATACAGCACACAGCCCTTATCAGTTGAACGACCGCACATCAGGACCAGGGAGTGCATTTGGTTCATTCTGTTGTCGCAGCTCCCCTGGGTGGAGCTTCTGACTCTTACTCTGAGGCTCTGGGCTGCTAGACAGGGCAGACAGTCCCGACATCACAACTCAGACCCTTTTCTCTCTCTCTCTCCCCATCTTTCTTTTTTTCTTTCTATTTACATCTGTCTCTTTCTTTGTTGCTCCATCTCCCTGTCTCTCTCCACCTCTGTCTCTCTCCACCTCTCTCTCTCTCTCTCTCTCTCTCTCTCTCTCTCTCTCTCTCTCTCTCTCTCTCTCTCTCTCTCTCTCTCTCTCTCTCTCTCTCTCTCTCTCTCTCTCTCTCTCTCTCTCTATGTCTCTCTCTCTCTCTCTCGCTCTCTCTCTCTCTATGTCTCTCTCTCTCTCTCTCTCTCTCTCTCTCTCTCTCTCTCTCTCTCTCTACAGAGAGGATGGTGCCTCACCATCTCTTTACTCCCCTGCTGGTGGGCTTTGTGTCTGCAGCTGCCATCCTCTGCCTTGTCCTCATGATGCTCATCTACAAATACCTGCAGGTAGGTAGTCTAGCTGTGAGCTTTTTATTATACGCCCAGCAGACGCTTCATATACCAAGTGACATATAGTGCTCACAGAAAGCACAGCAGGAAATCAGGCATCAGAAGTTCAGTCCAGACAAATACATCCCAGACCCAGACCGAGCAGATAGCCATGATGCCCCATTTGGATTTTTGTAGCTTTAAATGGGGACATCACCATCTGCTATTCTCCACATCTTGCCCTTCACCTCCTTTCTCCAACCCTGACCTTTCACCTCTGCTCTCGATCCCTGACCCTTCACCCCAGAAACCCAAATACCAGATCCAGTGGAAGGTCATCGAAGGTATCCATGGAAACAACTACGTGTACATTGATCCCACCCAGCTTCCGTATGACCACCAGTGGGAGTTCCCCAGGGACAAGCTGCGCTTTGGTGAGTGTTCCCCCCCCCACCCCCTTCCCCCCGTCTCTCCTTGCCCCTCCTCCTCCCTTCCGTCCACTCCTCCCAGTCTCCCTTGCCCCCCCACAATTTCCTTCCGTTCACCCGCCCCCTTCATCCGTCCCCATTAGTTGTCCTTGTCTCCCCCCCCCACCCCCTTCCCCCCGTCTCTCCTTGCCCCTCCTCCTCCCTTCCGTCCACTCCTCCCAGTCTCCCTTGCCCCCCCACAATTTCCTTCCGTTCACCCGCCCCCTTCATCCGTCCCCATTAGTTGTCCTTGTCTCCCCCCCCCCCCCCGTGTCTCTCCCTGTCTGGTCTCCCTCCTCTCGGCTGGGTCACAGCAGCAGCCAGAGCCAAACCTGCACTGCGTGTATGTTAATGATGCTGGCCCTCCTGAGCAGGATCCCTCACGTCCTGGTTCCTGCTGACTCACCCCAGGGCCCTCACACCCTGCTGTTAACACTGTTTGTGTGTGTGTGTGCCTGTGTGTGTGCCTGTGTGTGTCTGTGTGTGTCTGTGTGTGTGTGTCTGTGTGTGTGTCTGTGTGTGTGCCTGTGTGTGTGTCTGTGTGTGCTTGTGTGTGTGTGTGTGCGCCTGTGTGTGTCTGTGTGTGCTTGTGTGTGTGCGCCTGTGTGTGTCTGTGTGTGTGTGTACGTCTGGTGTGTCTGTGTGTATACATGCCCTCAGGCAAGACTCTTGGCTCTGGAGCCTTTGGGAAGGTAGTGGAAGCGACAGCATACGGACTCTCAAAAGCTGACACTGTGATGACAGTTGCTGTCAAAATGTTGAAACGTAAGACAGATAAGTTATGATTTAGCCATAAAACCTTTGTATATTTACACAACTGACCTTTGTCTAATATTTAACTACATCATTTTCTATTGCAATCATATTTTTACACTGTAAACCTTTTAACAATATACTCAAACATTTTGAGTAAATATACACATTCCAGTGTGAAGAAATTGTCAACGTGTGTGTTCACAGTGTGTATGTGTGTCCACAGCCAGTGCCCATGCCACAGAGAAGGAGGCTCTGATGTCAGAGTTGAAGGTTCTGAGTTACCTAGGAAACCACATAAACATTGTTAACTTGCTGGGAGCCTGCACTGTTGGAGGTGAGGCTGAGGTGCTCCTCCTCTGCTAGGAGGGGTGTCTCTGCGTGCATGCATAGGAGGTGTGTGTGAGGTCTCTGTGTTAGTGCGTATGACATCTATGCGTGTGAGAGAGAGAGAAAGGTCTGTCTGTGTCTGTGTGTGTGTGTGTGTGTGTGTGTGAGAGAGAGAGATAGAGAGGTGTGTGTGACTCCTGTCCTTCTGTCCTCAGGTCCTACTCTGGTCATCACAGAGTACTGCTGCTTCGGAGATCTCCTCAACTTCCTGCGCAGGAAGAGAGAGTACTTCCTGTGCTCCAAGCTGGGAGACGACTGCTACTACAGGAACATCCTCCTACAGAGAGAGGCTGCTGGGTACGACTGTGTGTGTGTAATCGTGTGTGTGTGTTGGTTTAACTGTTTTTGTGATAACCAGATGTCCCCAGAAGAGTAGTAAACCAAGGGAACATTTCATTATTAAGGATCTTTTCTTGGGGAACTTCAAGAGTATTTCTAGGGGTGAGGGGTTTTTAATTAGTGCTAGGATTGGAATTATGTTAGGATTAGGGAGAACACAATTTTGAATTTGACTGAATTGTGGGTCCTCACAATTTTGCACCAAAACAGACTTGAGTGTGTGTGTTCAAGGTGTGTGTGTGTACAGAGGAGGTGTGTATGTGTGCGTAAAAGGTGTGTGTGTGTGTGTTTGCGGTCTGTTCTATGCTCCAGTGCCTGTCTGGCACGGAGAGTGGAAAGTCCCTCCAGCGGTTTGAGAGGGAGGATTGTGAGTGACGACAATGTCCCGAATGACACAGGCTGAGAGACAAAGAGAGGGTCAGGGGGTCCAGGGGAGGGGCCCCCGGGGAGGGGACGTCCAGGTGAGGGGCCCCCGGGGAGGGGACGTCCAGGTGAGGGGCTCCCGGTGAGGGGGTCAGTGAGCAGTGAGAGGACGGTCAGGCGGCTGGGACAGCACAGGGAGATTAAGCCAGGCTAACTGCTCATTTTCCCCCCTCAGAGACGCTAGTAGAAACGGCTACATGTCTATGAGGCCCTCTGTCGCTGGCACCGTGCCTCCCGGCTCCTCCTCCGAGAAGAGACGCTCCATACACGGCAAGACACTTCCTCCTACGCCTCTCACTCATGTTTACTACAGTACAGGCACGCATATGGCACTTTACTCCAGTGAATACTGTCACGTGGCACATCCTCCTAGGCTTCTCATGTGTTGCTTAGCTGTGGTAAAATACACATTTAAGGAAATTAAATCAACGTTTAATTTTGATTGATCTTTCTCTCCCCCCTCCTCGCTCCTCTCCCTCTGTTTATTTCTCGCTCTCTCTCGCTTTCCCTGTCTCCCCCTCTCTCTGCTCCTCCTCTCTCCCCCTCTCTTCCTTTCTCTTTCCCTCTCCCCCTCTCTCCCATCCCCTCTCTCCCATCCCCTCTCTCCCATCCCCTCTCTCCCACTCTCTCCCATCCCCTCTCTCCCATCCCCCTCTCCCCCTCTCTCCCATCCCCTCTCTCCCATCCCCTCTCTCCCATCCCCTCTCTCCCGTTCCCTCTCCAGGCTCCTGTGTTGAGGCTGAGGCGTTGAGTGAGATGCTTCTAGAAGATGGGCAGTCTCTGGACACAGAGGACCTGCTCAGCTTCTCCTACCAGGTGGCCAAAGGCATGGACTTCCTGGCCTCCAAGAACGTGAGTCCACGTCTTCACGCCTCTCTCTCTGAAACAGCTCCGACACATGCAGCGACACACAAAACAACCACAGAGCACCCTGTCAGTAACACGCGCTACACTTGCAACTCATGAACACACGCGCATCCGAGAGTAGACCGAGATCACAGGAGACACACGGAGAGTTGCGTGTAAAGCACGCAGCAACACATGCAGACTTCCAGCCAGGGTATTCCAGCACTAAGCTGATATGCATGTGCCTGTTTGTGTGTGCCCAGTGCATCCACAGAGACCTGGCTGCAAGGAACATCCTGCTGACTCAGGGAAGGGTGGCCAAGATCTGTGACTTCGGCCTGGCCAGAGACATCACCACCGACTCAAACTATGTGGTGAAAGGAAACGTGAGTGTGTTTGCCGCACAGCTAGCTCTGAGGGACCACGGGCCACACTAGCATTTCACTCTGGCTTCATAGCATTAGCCATGATACCCAGGTTAGTGAGCTGGGTGGCAGGCTAGTTCTTTGGGGGGGAAACAGGTCCAAAAATTTAATTTCCATACACTTACCATGTCAAGTAGTTCTGTCATACGGTATTTTTTAAAGATTGATACTTTTCACAAACCAAAACACAAAGGTTCATGGAGTACGTTGGAAAACCCAGTCAGGTGTCCCACCTGTCCAGGGGGAAACTGCCCGCGGCTCATTCTCTGTCTTTCTGGAATGTCAGAGATTCCTGGGATGAGGTAGTGAGGCGTGAACAACAACACGTGTGTTTCACCAATCCATCAAGTCCCCAGACAATCTGAAGCCCACAGGTTCTCTGGAAGGTGTTATGTTCTCTGACGTGATATGTTACCCTGAGGGGAGGGCAGGAGGAATATCTGTGTGTGTTTGTGTGTGTGCACTGTGTGTGTGTGCACTGTGTGTGTGTGTGCACTGTGTGTGTGTCGAGTGATATCTCTAATAATGGCACCAGAGAAAGATGTGAAGGTGTTTCAACAAGAGCTCTCTGGGTGTGGAGGTGTGTGGGATGGGGTGTGATCATGGGAGGCTGCAGATGTGGATGGTGTGTGTGTGTGTGTGTGTGTGTGTGATGACGTGTGTGTGTCTGTGGTGTGTGATGATGTTTGTTTTGCTCAGGCTCGCCTCCCCGTCAAGTGGATGTCCCCGGAAAGTATCTTTGAGTGTGTGTACACCTTCGAGAGCGATGTGTGGTCCTACGGAATCTTGCTCTGGGAAATCTTCTCTTTAGGTAAGGTGTGCCCTACCTGTGTGTGTGTGTGTGTGTGTGTGTGGGGGTGGTGTTTGTGTAGTTCGTTGACATCTCCTGTCTGTCACACAGGAAACAGTCCATATCCAGGTATGCCGGTGGATTCAAAGTTCTACAAGATGATTAAGGAAGGATACAGAATGGAGGCACCAGAGTTTGCTCCCAGTGAAATGTGAGATTGTTTTGCTGTGTTAGTGTGTGTTTCTGTGTCTGTATGCGTGAGTGTGCGTGAAAGTATGTGGGTGTGTGTGTGTGTGTGCGTGTTTGTGAGAGAGAGAGCGCAGAGGGAGAAATGTGTGGGTGTGAGAGGATGTGAGGGTTTGGGTACATGGGCTATCAGCAGATGGCTTATTCAAAGCCAGGAAAGTAGGGAGATGAGAGCTGCTAATTGAAAATGTATCAAACAAAGACAGAAACGTTGTGACATGCAGGTTGAACTCCACAAAATATGGAGTCCATACTTTGCCTAATTGGAAATGTTGCCTGACAACAGCGTTTGATCTGTTTTTTTGTTTTTTTTTAAAGGTTGAAAGTTCTAAAGGGGTCTATTTTAGCGTTAAGTTTGAACATTCACTCAAACATTACAGAAAAAAATCAACTGTAGCAGCTTGGAGCAGATACGTTTCATCCATGTGTGTGTGTGTGTGTGTGTGTGTGTGTTTGTGTGTGCAGGTACCAGATTATGAGATGTTGCTGGGAGGCTGACCCAGTGCAGAGACCTCCCTTTAGGGACGTGGTGGAGAGGATTGAACAGCAGCTGTCTGATGCCACGAAACACGTAGGTGACCTCACCCTTCTCTCACCCCTCCTCCCCCCACTCTCCTCCTCCCCACCTCGCCTCCCCCACCTCCCTCTCTGCCCACCCATCCTCCCTCCACTCTCATCCACACCTCGTCTCTCCAGTCTCCCAGCTAGGATCTTCTGAGGTGATGTGGGTGGGGCTGAAGTGATGTGGGTGGAGCTGAACTGTCTTTAGAATAGATGCTAACCCTCGCTCTCTTCTCTCTCTCTCTCTGTGTAGATTTATCTGAACTTCAGCTCCAAGTTCCCAGGGCATGCTGGGACGGGGCCGAGCACGCCTGAGGACCAGACTACCCAGAATGCAGCGCTCCGGCGCCTCAACTCAGCGGGCAGCAGCAACGTGTCCTCCCAGCCCCTCCTCTTCCACGACGTGGTGTTCCTGGAGGAGACCGGCCTCAGGGCCCACAGAGTGTAAGGACCCCAACCCTGACCCAGGGCTGCCCCTCAAAGTGCCTGCACCAAGATGCTCCTAGGCCCCCTCTCCCCCCCACTCTGTACTGACTGGACCTGCAGTGGGACCTGCTCCACAGCCAGCACCCCGCCCAGACTTGGAGGTCTGGCCAGCAAGGACTGGGGCTCCCCTGGAAGACTGTTCTGCCCCTGACCACTCTCTCACTATCTAGCTCTCCTGTCCATCCACAAATGACCCCTTCCACTTCATCTTTCCTGTTTTTATATTACTCTGAAGAGAAGTTTTGTTGCATTTAAAGGAATCCTTGGGAGATAGAAAAGTGATTGTTTTCGTATTTGAATAACCCGGAGATTCTACTGTCGTCTAGCTTGGCTGCTTCCACTGCATGAACTTTTGTCAGTATTATAATTCCAAACATTCACTTCTATGGTTATATGAAGAACTTTTGTGTCTGATGTTTCACAAGTCAAATGCTTCAGCGAGTGTTGCTGAACCGGGGGGTCTGCGATGTAAGGTGTGTTCAGATGTATTCAGATCTCCGGTGTTTCCAACTGTTTGGATCAGGGATGAAGGTACTGCAGTGTTAGTGTGTCTATCTATGTATATGTGTATAGACTGTTCTCTGTAAAGCGTTTAACGGTGGTTCAACCGTATATAAGATGTAAGCGGTTGGGAGACCGTGTGAGAAACACTTAAGCAGCACTAGTTATGTCCCTCACGCTCCTTCTCCCCGTCTCCAAGACAGCTTCAGAATGCTGGCTGCAGGGGACACTTTGTAAATGTGTAAATACGGATTCTTGTATCGGAGGCCCCTTGTTTACAACACTCTTTAAGCAGGTACGTTCTTTCCTAAACATTCCTACGCGCTCTCACAGACCCCCGCATACTCCTACACGATGACACTCTCCTACTGTCTCCTATACTCCCCTATACACACATACACACACCTATCGACCTACACACTCCCCTACAGTACACACTACACTCTACTACACACTTCCTGTCCCTCCTTGTCTATTCGAGGTCAATCAGAAACTCTGGAGGGTAACTATGGAGGGTAACTTTGGTGACTGTAATTTCAGTTTGGTCGTCCAGTCACACGGGCCCCTTCTGTCTTTCCGTTTCAGCCAATAGGAAGCTTCAAGCTAATTTAAGATGCCAATTGGGGACTTTGCTGTGCAGGGGGGAAACCAATCATAAGCTTTACTGTAAGACAGCGTGCTGCTCAAACATATAGCCAGTAGAATTCCGCAGGTGGTCATGGTTATCATGGCTCAGGTGTCTATGGAGACAAGGGCCAGATTACAGTAGTCCTCTCTCCCTGCTCCCCTCACCCCCTCATCCCTCACTCGCCGACTTTCCAGAAGCTTCTGTCGTCCGCCTCCAGCTGCTTCCTGCCAGGAACTCTGGCTTCAGCGTGCCCCAGCCGGAGGTTTGTCTGTCCAGACTCCCCGAACCAGGACTTCCCCTTCACTCATCCTGGCTTGTTGTGGAGAGCACCTGGGGACCTCTCTGATTGAATACGTGTGTGTCTATGTGTGTATGTATGCTTCTTTGTTTCATTTATGTGCACGCGTGTGTGTGTGTGTGTGTGTGTGTGTGTGTGTGTGTGTGTGTGTGTGTGTGTGTGTGTGTGTGTGTGTGTGTGTGTGTGTGTGTGTGTGTGTGTGTGTGTGTGTGTGTGTGTGTGTGAGAGAGAGATGTGCGTGTATGTGTGTCCCATTTGTAAATCAGAGGTGCCACAAAATGAATCCTAATCATAACGTTCTCCCTGATCTCCCTGGAGCTATGTTCTGTAAATATGAATGTTTATAGGGTGCAGTGTTTTATCCGTGTTGTTTTCATATGATATGGTACATCTATGTAACTCCTAACAACCAGCCTGTAGTACACAGCCTATCCCATAATGTTATATTACTGCCTTTGGCAAAACTTTATGTTAAGGTTATATAAAGTACCATGTAAATAGATAGCCATACCTATTGGAAAAACATGGTACATAAGAATTGCTATATGATTAAGTTAGACTAAGTGTAAGTGGTCTAAGTTATTACTAAAGAGTAAGAAGACACAGTATGGGGACGGGCTGGAAGTGGTGAGTGGATGTTGGAAAGGAGCAGTTGAAGGTTGTGTTACCAAACAAGGTCAATGTTAACATCCACTTAGCCCTGCAAAGCCCAACCTACACAAAATACCTACACAAAATACCAGTTTTCACATGCCTATTAACTTTTACTGTAATGAAATAGAAAACCATAGCAGTTCCTTATGTGCCTACAGAGTTGTTACTATAGGTATTGCTATGTAGTTCCATGGAAGATAATGTAAAGTGTTGATCTGGCTTCTATCTTCAGTGACACATAATTTTCCTTGTACAAACATGTCACATAATTTCACCTTAAAACAAAGTTGAATTCTACCGTAAATCTATATTTTACGATACTGAACCATCCTCTCGGGGTACAGCAGGCCTCACCTCTGGTTACAGCAGATTGTTCTAGACAGGTCATACAGAATAGGCTTTCCTCAATTGTGTGCATTTTGCTGTATATTTAAGTGACCAATGAGGCTATATGTGTTTATTACGCATACAAACGACAAGTTGCATCTCATGTTTAATTTAAATAAAGACGTGTTCAATCGTTTTGGCATGAGGGTTTTTCAAATCTTACAAATGTTTCAGTTGACCATTTTGGGAATAATCATCGATGAAATGAACTGCAGAGACAAAATCAAGAGAGAGCCTGCCCATTCATTATTAGGGTGAGTTTTAGAATGCGCTCAAGCTGCTTGATGTGTCCAGTCTCATGGTAGATTGGAGGCATATTGCCAGCCATCTGTGCCCAAACGGAGCAGGTTGTCCCTGGAGCGTAGTCACGGAAACCTACTAGGCCTCTGATTGGTGGTTCACTGAGCTGTGATGCAATGTCGTTGTGGTGGGGGATCTGGCCCTAATGTGATGTGGAATCAAATCAAGTTTGTCCTTTTTTACACAGGACAAAGTGTGTCTTTTTTTTTACACAGGGCAAAGTTTGTCCTTTTTTACACAGGACAAAGTTTGTCCTTTTTTACACAGGGCAAAGCAAAAAGGGGCACCACAAATGCTCACAGCACCTGAACGAGGAGGATCCTGAATCTGATGTAGGAGTGGGAGCGTGAAGGCAAGGTCTCCGTCAAGCTCTGCTTGTGGTTAAAAGAGCTCTACTGTTTGATTTGGCTTGAAATTGGAGCGGGGATTTTATCTTGTGTGGTGGTGGTGGTGGGGGGGGGGATCTGAACCTAAATTAGCCTGGGGACAGATTACAGGACAGGACAAGCCAGAGTTCCACCACAAGACTCTCGAGGGAGGCCTAGCCTCTATTGTTTCTGCCTCCACAGGCCTTCGACAAGACAGGCAGGAAATCCCACCGTTGAAGCTGAGCTGAATGAATGCGTTCATGACTCAGACTGGCGAGTGGTCCGGAACGAGACACACAGGCCTCGTCATGCCACAGCCACCTGCTGTTCTGAACACACGGGATCCCCATGTCGAACTGCTTTGTGTTCGGTAAGGCCTCACAACCCCCTTCTGAAATGATGTATCTGATTCAGTGGCTTCACGTCTGTATTTGTGTCTGCAGGTCATGTTTGGGATTTGTTTTACACCCGTGTTAGGTGTGGTGTTGTCTCCTCAGTGTGGGCTGATGACCTGGCTGGTTTACTGGAGGTCCCCTTCACCCAGCCTGGAGGTCCCCTTCACCCAGCCTGGAGGTCCCCTTCACCCAGCCTGGAGGTCCCCTTCACCCAGCCTGGAGGTCCCCTTTACCCAGCCTGGAGGTCCCCTTCATCCAGCCTGGAGGTCCCCATCACCCAGTCTAGAAGTCCCCTTCACCCAGCCTGGAGTTCTCCATCACCCAGTCTAGAGATCTCCATCACCCAGCCCCAGCTTGAGCCTGGAGGAACAATTAGATATCCGTCAGGTATTAGTGTAGCATGATTTACTTGCTTACTTAATCAAACCTTACTCACCATCGTTGGAGGTCTTCGCAGCCTCACAGCCACTCTCTGACAGATGAACCAGCTGGAGATTCCATCTGGACCTGGGTGATGGAGGGGAATGTGAAGTGGGGTCTTGGGACAGCAGGACTGAATGAAGGTACGTGTTCTGTGCTCCTTCGCTCCGAGCTTCATCTGTCAGTAAAGACAGATGGGAATGTAAGCCAGCCAGCCTGCACACGCCCCAGTGATCACAGCCAAGTCCTGATCAGAGCCGAGAGACAGACGTACAGCACTGTACATGGATCGCAGTTTTGTACCCATGACTTCACACTGTTCAGAAACACACAGTCTCACTGTTAGCAATGTTTGGTGAATTCCTCTCATTCATGCAGGTGTAAATGTTGTTCCTGGTTGGTGTAAACTTAGCTAGCCTGTTTAAGATTAAACAGGGATGACATTAGAGGGGTGGATGGAGATAAGAAATATATTTATATAACAGGAAAATCATATAATTGTCTAATCAAATTGTCTGCCAAATAAATAATGTGAACAGATTCATTTGTTGTGCAAATTACACTTCAATTGGTTACTACTAAAATGGTCAATGACCTTAGCAGAAGTCGTAGCCTCGGGTACATCTACCAAGACTGATCCCAGACCGTGACCAGTTCTCCGGACGTAAGTTGCTCTGCAGGTCATCTGTCTTGTCTGTGTTCTACTCTAACACCAGATGTTATTGCTGCGCTGTAGTTCCTAGGGTTGCCCTGTTGTGCCATGTCTGGTCGCTGAGATGTGGTTACTATGCACCACGCTTGGTAAACACAGACCATTCCTTGACGGACCATCGAAATAACGTTAGAACTATGCACTTCTTAGCCTTGATTTTCTGCTGTACGTTTGTGCTATTTGTGTGTTGCTTTGGATGAAAGTGAGCTGATTGAATTACATTTCAATGTAATCATGCGGATAATGTTTGGGTGCATCCTGGTTGTATCCAGTGTTTGATATAGTTAACCCTGTTACCACCCCTAATTTAGTCTGTCATAGCTCATGGCTATCCCTGTGTGATTCCACAACAACACTATCTACAGCTGGATCTGATGTACAGAGCTGGATGACAAGCATTGAATGCCGGGCCAGTCTATGGCTTGATGACCCACATTTGCATATAAAGACACATGCACACATACGCAAACACACACACACACACATGCATGCACACACACACACATACACACCCGCTTCCCACTGGAGTTGTCTGATTGTAGTAGCGACTTGCATGGCGAGTGCAGCTCCACCCTGTCATGGACAATGTCTGCCTTGTTGTTTTGATTTGGAGAATGTTCCTCTTTGAGTTTCAGCAGTTTAACGGTGTTGGGGTGATGGTGGGTGGGGAGGGGGGCTAGTATGTGTGTGTGTTGGGGGGAGTGGGGGGCTGCAGTGTGGGGGGAGCTGTGGCTAACCACCACTTCCCTCGTACACCCAGGTGCTCAGGAAGCCAGCGGGGGCAGGGGGACGGCGACCTGAGGGGTGACCCCTGCCAGCCTGGCAGACTTTCCGAGATAGCAGACCGCAGCGAGGCTGGGGGGAGGGAGGGAGGGAGGGGGGAGGGGAGAGGGGGGAAGAGCATGAGGGGATGTAGTGTGAGGGTGTGTGTGAGTTAGCAGGCCCCAGCAAGGCAGGGGGGCCTGGGGGAGGGGAGAGGGAGTAGAGAGGAGGGAGAAGGATGGGGCGGGGGATGGGGAAGGGGAGGGAGCACCAGGGGACCGAGGGTGAGAGTGGGTATGATTTATCTGAGTTATGCGGCACTTCCTCATGTGGTAAGAGTTCCCTGAAAGACATTTTCTGCCCCCTCACCCCCCTCCCAGGACCCCAGTTGCTTCTGTGTCCTGCCTCTGCTATCCTTCAGACCGGCTCCAGAGTAACAGGATGCTGGATGACAGTTGGAGTCTGGTTACAGGAGTGCAGCGTGCAGGACAGCTAGCGAGCGGGCTGCTCTTTGGGCTTTGAGCTGCATTGACAAGACATGTCAACGCAAGGGGTCATTATTTATGCTTAAGTGACCTCTGAACTCTTACCTCAGGCTTCAGATAACAGTAGAGTTCAGTTTTATCCAGGGCACCATGACAACCGAGCTGAACTTTGTAGCCAGCCCACACTGTGGTATTCGAGCTTGGTGTGGAACTAGCGGCTCTCCTTCTAGATCATTCTGCTGGATGTGGTTCTCTTGGTGGAACGTTCTGCTAGTTGCGGTTCCAGGAACATGGAGATATCACCTGTCCACTCATCAAAGATTCAGCTGCAGGTCGGAGAGGTGACAATGCTCAAGATAGGTTTCCAGCTCCTGTTTCCCTGCTCTCTATGGCTGTGACCTTCCTGGGCTTGAAAACACACTGATTATATGTCCTCACGCTTGTCAAAGCCCGATTGGACAGAGTCCACCCTCCTGAAACCAGCTACTCAGTTACGTCCATTATGGTGGACACTGGTCTGGGTCCAGTAACTTTGCAGCCATACTGCCCTTTGTGTTTATTTAGTTTCCCCATGGACAAGACATGACGGCTTCCCAATGAGGTCACAAACTTGAATGACCTAGGGAATACTTGTGAAATTCGAGTTTTTAAGTTATGGATGCATAACTTTAACGAGGTGGTGACCTTTATTTTCATTCAAACATGTTTATTTTACGCAAAAGTCGAGCTGAGATCTTATTCTGTCCAATGGCCTTTTGCTTCGATTGAAAGCTTGAATAAAATAAAACGATATTTTGAAACCTTTTTTCATTCAACCTTAATCGGCAGATAAGTCAATTGAGATCCAGTTCTCAAGAAGTGTGTTCCCAACCCCTCAGTGAGTGTCTTGTGGTGGGAGATGTGGGCAGTGTTTGTTTATTGTTTGTTTATTTTGTGCACATTAATCAACGTTTTAAGTAAAAGTGCCGGTTTTAGCCAGCCGGCCAATTTTCAACCGCAGTACCTGGGCAAAGTAATTAAAAACAGTTACAATACAAACAATCATTGAACAATGAAAACACGCAGGGCAACATAGGACAAGCAAGAAGTAGCATACAGATAGAGCAACATAGAACAATAAGCAACAAGATATAGCATACAGACAGAGCAACATAGAACAATTAGCAACAAGACGTAGCATACAGATAGAGCAACATAGAACAATAAGCAACAAGACATAACATACAGACAGAGCAACATAGAACAATAAGCAACAAGACAAAACCCATAAAAGCAACAAAGTATTTCCACACCTCACAAGCTACAGACAACGTGGCCAGACACCGGCGTGCCTACCCAGCGAGGGGAGTCTGAGCGGGGAGAGTACTGAGCAGGGGGAACCTCACCATCTGCTCCACGGGTCCCTGGAGGTCCCAGGTCCGTCCTCGGACTCTGCCGGCCGGTAGGGAGGGAGGGAGGGCGCACAGGGAGACCTGCCGGCACACGCATGACTGGACCCACAGCAGGGAGACAGCAGGACCAGGACTGGCCATCTGAATGGTTACCCTGTGGTGGAGAGGGGGCCCGGGGGTTGGGAGGGGGGGCATGCTGGGGGAAGCTGGGGGGAGAGGCCTGGCCCGGACCTGTTGAAACTGGGTGAAACTGTCAGTCGAGACATGAGGTGTGGAACTCTAGAACCTCAGGCTCTGTTGTCTTCCCGCAGAACACAGAACCAGAACACAGAACACAGAACCAGAACACAGAACACAGAACCAAAAGACAGAAGATAGAAGACAGAACACAGAACACAGAACACAGAACACAGAACCAGAACACAGAACACAGAACCAAAAGACAGAAGATAGAACACAGAACACAGAACACAGAACACAGAACACAGAACCAGAACACAGAACCAGAACCAAAAGACAGAAGATAGAACACAGAACACAGAACACAGAACCAGAACACAGAACCAGAACCACAGTCTCATGTCCTCCAGCTGCACAGAGGCCTCTCCTCGGCCCATGTGATCGTCAGCACATCTGTCTGGGACGCGAGGGGGACAGACGGCAGGGGAGGGGGGCACCCGACCGGGCGAGACAGACAGAGGTGTCAGCCTGCCCTGCCGTCCTCTCTCAAACCTCACCTTCTCACAAGCCTCCTGTCCGGGGAATTCAAGCAACATAATGGAGCTGTCTGTTTCACGTCACATTTGACTCGCGCCCAAAGGTCAGCCGTGATTTGTCTAGACAGAGGGGTTCTCATCTCATCCAATGGTAGTGGTTAAGTCTGGGCCTGGGGGCGGGGGCGGGCCCCCTATGGACTCCGCTCAGAAGACTGAGTGATTACTACTACCAATCCAGACATTTCTTGGTATCCTCCAGAGGTTTCCTAGATTTCTGTGTGTTTCTGCTTGTCTTCTCTGAGGGATTAAGTTGGTTATAGGGCACTTATCTGTAGTAATCTGTAAAGCCCTCTGTGACACTGCTTGTAAAAAGGGCTTTACAAATTAAAGGGTATGGTCACGTTCTCCATCACACATTTCCTTCACAGCCCGAGAAGGAAACGACAGAGTAAATGTATCGTTTTTGCTTTGTCAAACAATGAAGGGCTCATTGAGGTTTGAAATCTCTTTTGCAAGAGTGTTTAGGCCAAGACAGGCAGAGCCAAGTTACTGCGCCATGACAGACAGCATGACAAACTAATAGTTTTGTAAGAACGAGTAAGAAAGAAGTAATGTAGCGTAGCATTAGCATGTCTAACCTTCTCCTTTCTGATCTTCTCTTACGGACCACTACACTGTGGAGCACACCTGCACATTCTTTCCCCAACCAGGGCCCTAGGCAGACACTGCTTGTGTTTTTGAGAGAAGGTGTGTTTTTTAGAAGAGAGACAGAGAGACACAGAGAGACACAGAGACACAGAGAGACACAGAGAGAGAGAGAGAGAGAGAGAGAGAGAGAGAGAGAGAGAGCGAGAAAGAGAGAGAGAGAGAGCGAGACATAGAGAGAGAGAGAGAGAGAGAGAGAGAGAGAGAGAGAGAGAGAGAGAGAGAGAGAGAGAGAGAGAGAGAGAGAGAGAGAGAGAGAGAAGAGACAAAAAGTGTGTGTTTTCCATTTCATGAGCACTCTCCAATTTAATATCTGAAACAAAAAAAAACAGATCAATTGTGTAATTTAAGGACAATTCCCATGAGCTTAAATAATGCCCATCATCTCCAGCTGAGTTAATGAGCGTTTCAAGATGAAAGAATGCTCTCTCAGCCTGATAGCATCCTAACATAAATCAGTCCAACTGCTCCTTACAACTATTTGAGATGTTCATACCTCAGGGACATGGAACCTTTTCAAGTTATCTTTTTGTTTATGACCTCGCGGAGAGAAAGGGGCAGTGGGGGGCAGAGGCCAGGGGGTGATGGCAGCCAGCTAATTAAATTGGGATTTAGGACCGTTCTGAGCTGAGACCGTGTGTCCTTACAGAACATGTCTTTGAGGGTTTGAGGGTATGGGTAGGTTGAGGGGCAGTTCTATGGGTGTATGTGAAGCCCTCTGTGACATTGCTTGTAAAAAGGGCTGTACAAATACATTTTGATTTGATGTCTTTTAAGGAGAGAGGCTTAGAGCGCCCAGCTACAGCTCAGCACAGCTTCAGGAGTCTCTCTCCTCTCTCTCCTCTCTCTCCTCTCTCTCCTCTCTCTCCTCTCTCTCCTCTCTCTCCTCTCTCTCCTCTCTCTCTCTCTCTCCTCTCTCTCCTCTCTCTCCTCTCTCTCCTCTCTCTCCTCTCTCTCCTTCCTCCCTTTCTCCCTTTCTCTTCTCTCTCTCCTGTTTTCCGCTCCCCTCTCTGCCCTCTCCTCCTCTCCTCTTCATGTTCACATCCTGTTGTTGCCAAGTCAGCACTCTTCCTTCCCAGCTGCAGCATCTCTGAAGTGTTTACACCACCTAAACACACACACACACACAAACACACATATATCATACTGTACACACACACACAAATGCTATTGTACTCTATGTAAACACCACACATGCACATACACACATTCGCACACTGTATTGTACCGCCTGCGCTGGTCCTTATCTCTTCCTGCCCGCACACCTGCACGATCACAGCTCTGCTTCCAGGGACTTTGTACTGCAAGTCCTGTCCAGACACTTGCAGTGTCAGTCCCCCGGACCGAGAGGCAGCTTTCTCTGCTCCGTGTTAGCGAGCGCCGTCTGGCTGACCTCACAGCCTTGCAGGGGTTCTTCTGACAGCATCACTCAGGAAGCCATGGGAATCACGACAACAAACAGACTTCCCGACAGGCAAAGATTCCCATGAATAAACAATCTTGCGATTTACATTTAGTCATTTAGCAGACGCTCTTTATCCAGAGCGAGTACAGTAAGTACAGATTTGATTGGTTGGAATTTTGTTCCAGAGTGTTGCTGTCTCTGAGCTGAGGGATGCTGTCCGCGCTGTGTTTTTCCGGAGGCATAGAAAACACTAACACACACCCACATTTACTGTCTTTCACTCTCTCACACACACATTTACTCTCTCTCACTCTCTCACACACACATTTAGTCTCTCTCTCTCACTCTCTCGCACACACATTAACTCTCTCTCACTCTCTCTCTCTCTCTCACACACACACACACACACGTATACTCACACGTGTTGTCTCTCTCACACAGACACACACATGCTCTTTCTCTCTCTCTCTCTCTCTCTCTCTCTCTCTCTCTCTCTCTCTCTCTCTCTATCTCTCTCTCTCTCTCTCTCTCTCTCTCTCTCTCTCTCACGCACACACACATACATACAGCCGTACAGGGAAAGCAAAGTGACGCATGAGTGTCCGGTGAGAAGTCTGATAACCTAAGAAGGCCTTCCTGCACAGCTGTGCTTCTCACACACTCATGGGTCTAGTACTGACCACACGTGCACACACACACACACACACATGCTTCCTCTCTCTTACATACACATACATGCACACACATACTCTCTCACACTGGACCATCCGTTCCTGCGTGACATGTAAAGGTTCTGTTCCTCAGCAGCATAAACAAACCATCTACGAGATGGATGCAATGCCAGTCTATCTCCACGTCAGCTCCATGGATGTCAGGGATCTTCCCGGAAGGAAGAGACGAACTTCAGGTTGAGACGACGTAGGAAAGAAAACATCCTAATGCTTTCTAAATAAAGAAACCTCCTGTGTCATCCCCTCCCCTGCCCCCCCCAATGCCTGCCTCCCCCAATGCCTGCCTCCCCCATCCCCTGCCTCCCCCATCCCCTGCCTCTCCCACCCCATCCCCTACCCCCTGCCTCGCCCAATGCCTGCCCATCCCCTGCCTCCCCCATCCCCTGCCTCTCCCACCCCATCCCCTACCCCTGCCTCCCCCATCCCACGCCTCCCCCATCCCACACCTCCCCCTGCCTCCCCCTGCCTCCAGCCTCCCTCCTCTCAAACAGCTCAATGACATCATTAGAGATTTCTGAATGAAGTACAACATCCAGCCTTATCTTCCCTCCGCCAGAGCTGCCATGAGACAATAACATCCTGCAAACAACATAATGGACGAAATGGATAATTGCGACATGAAATAGTGTTGTGAAAATCGAGTGTGATTGCTTTGGCATCGCTCAGCGCATGCTGTGATGACAGCTGTAGAAGTGTTGGGCCTCAGTGTCGGGGAGTAACGTAATACATTTATCGGCGTTACGTATTCAGAATACAAATGATAGGTAACTGTATTCCGTTACAGTTACAATTTAAATAGTTGGTATTTAGAATACAGTTACATTGTTGAAATCAGTGGATTACATTACGATACTTATCTGTTTGACAAGTTTATTCACTTTTAAATCCATTAAGGCAACTCCATGCATTTCCCAGAACTTCTATCTGGTGGTTTCTACACTGTACGAACACAACTACATCTATCCCTCCCATGGCATTGCCCCTTGTTCTTTCCTTCTGCAATGCTATTGGCTAAGGTAATGCATGGCCATCACATGCACGGGGGATGCAAACTCACGTACCATGGTTGGCCAAAGCATGCCTCTCATCCACTCTCAAGTAGTTCTTAAGAGACACATACGAGGGTTTTCCTTATAAGAATGTTCGGGAAACGCACGTAAGTAATAACGATGGTTCGTTATTTTGCTTGTAGAGAACCCTCATAACCTCGGGAAACTCAGTTTAGTAAGCAGGATTTGATGGCCGCATTCCTAAAATGCAGTTCAATGTGGAAGTTATCCAAGTAATCCAAGTATTCAGCTTCAGTATTCACTCCTAACGAAATACGTTTTTAAAGTATCTTTCCCAACACTGTTGGGCCCCCAATCCATTGAGAACCTGAGATAACCCTGTTTGTTCCTGAGATAACCTTATAGTACCTGAGATAACCCTGTTTGTTCCTGAGATAACCTTATAGTACCTGAGATAACCCTGTTTGTTCCTGAGATAACCTTATAGTACCTGAAAGAACCCTGTTTGTTCCTGAGAAAAGCCTGTTCTGTTCCTGAGAGAACCCTGTTTTGTTCCTGAGAGAATCCTGTTTTGTTCCTGAGAGAACCCTGTTTGTTTTTCAGGGAGAGGTTCCCAAGTACTGAGACTAAGGGGAGATGGAGAGCTGACCATGGGAGGATGGGTGGACACGCTTGTACATTCAGTTCTGGTTTCATGTGCTTCCAAGTCTTGATCTCCAGTATATTCATGTTGCTTCAAGCTAAATCATGTTTCTAGTTCATATTTCCCTGAGACTCCCTGATGTCATAAAGATCCTGTTTTTCTTAATAAACTTGCTATCTCTAAAGCTCTTTGAATACAAAGAGCTGGTAATATATTTTTTATTAAGATCCACTGCTACGGTCAGATCTAATGTTGAAGAGATATGTGCAGCTCTCTGCATTCCTTTACGAACCGACAGCAAAATAAGTACATAGTGTTCCCAGTACTGCCTGAGAGCTTCTTGCTCCTTGGCAAATGGTGAATGGTGAATCTGCTGATTACTGATTGGTTACTGACTAACCTGCTGACTACTGATTGATTTCTGGTGAACCTGAAAAGCGATAGGAATCAGGCGTCACCATGGAGATGGATGGAAGAAATGACAGGTCGTTGTCACGGCACCAGAGATGAAGACCGATCACTGATGATCTGATTGGACAAAGCTGACAGCATGCTTTCATCAACCGGACGAGTAGACAAAGAGACAGGAGAAACACAGTCATGCGAGGGTAGAGCTCAGTGGTTAGAGCACGTGACTTCAGATCAAGAGGCCTGCAGGTACAAATCCCCCCGTGTGCTGTATGATGCTTTGGATAAAACTGTCTGCCATAAGAAGTTGAGTTGTTATGTTTCCATGCAGGCTGACCATGGGTGCACAGCGCCCCCTGTTGGTGAGTAGGCTGGAGGCCAACACTTTACATGGAAATAACATTGAATACCCTGTAATCACAGCAACGTTTTACTTAAAGTTACATAAACTTCCACGTAGCAACACTTTACATTAAGGTTACATTTACTACCGGGTATGTAAAACCTAACCTGAGTTTGCACTTGCACTGACAGGAGGGGCTGCAAGGAGCCGGACTTGCTAGTGCACAATCTGAACACTAGAGGGCACCAGAGTCTGATCTCTCAGGCAGCAGAGTCTCTGCTGGATGTAATGTAAGAAAGAAAGACAGCCACTGTTTGTCTCCTGTGTGTCATGTGCACGTAGGAGCTTTTGTGCATGCCTGTGTGTAAGTGTGTGTGCTGGGGGAGGGGTGATGGGTGATGGGGAGTGGCAGTGGGGGGGGGGGGGGGGGGGGGGGGGGTACAGTCCATAGTGTGTGTGTGCCATCTATGCCAGGTATTTCCCGTCTGGGCAGACCACTGTCTTGATTCTGTTCCAGAGGAAATGAGTGTAGGTTCCTGCCCGCCGAGGATATGAGGATACACACACACACACACATACACTCTCAAACAGACACTCACACACATATTCTCACAAACACAAACACTCACACACACACACACATATTCCCAAATACGCATAGCCTTTTGGCTGTGCTGATCCAGTAGGTTTTCTCATACAAACCTCTCATATCAGGGTTAATCATGCTCCAGAAAGGCACTTCATGTTTTTGTTCTCTGTCGCACAAAACATTTCTGAAAATCGTGCTCTGGGACACAATTCACTATTCAGTTATTGCGTGTCTCTAATAACGTGATACCGAGGTACACACACACGGACACACACAGACACACACTATGGTTAGGTTTTGTCTGCTCATGGTCGAATGGAAATAGGAAAGATGGAAGGAGACATGTACAGACTGCCATGGAGCAAAAACTGTTCATTTTATAAAACCAACAGAATGTATTAGAGGTTTAGTATACTGTTTAACAGGCTCATCATAAAGTGTGGTAAGTTACTAACGCAAAAACAAGTTTAGTTACTATAACAAGCAATGTGTTTGTAATAAACTATACATAGAGGCAAGAACAAACTGCAAAGTTTATCTTCTCTCTAACTCATTTTCCCCCCACTGGTCTCTGACATAAACTCCTTTCAATATAACACAATTGACAGAAAAGAGACAGAAAAAATCAAGAAAACCTTCGCACATTCAATTGTCTTAAATCCCAGTTGATATTTCCTGTCCTGGAGGAAGTGGAGTGACGCCCTCAGGAAGTACGTTTTTCTGTAGTAAAATGTAGATCACGGGAGTCCATCTCTGCCCAGGAGCAGACAAGTCTCTCTATCTGGTCTCTGTCTGGTCTCTCTTTGGTCTCTTTGATAACTCTTTAGTGTGGCTCTGTTATATCTGGCCTGTTACTGATCTCTCTTTGATCTCTCTCTGCAATCTATTTACTCTCTGGACTCTCTTTTCTCTGGTCTCTCTTTTCTGTGTCTGATCTCTCTCTGGTCTCTGATCTCTCAGGTATCTCTCTGGTTTCTTTCTGGTCTCTCTCTGGTCTATCTGGTCTCTCCCTTCTCTAACTCTCTGCAGTCTCTGTCTGGTTTCTTGTTCTGTAAGGGTTGAATGTGTGAAGGTAGGGTTGTGTGAGCGTTTTGTTGTGTGACTGCAGGAAAAACATATTTCTTCCTAATTTAAAATGTTTTCCCTGGTCTCAGACATAGACCTATTTCACTACAACACAATTGACAAGAAAATAGAAAAACACAAAGAAAACATTTGCTCATTCAATTGTCTAAATCCCAGTTGCCATTTCCTGTGCTGGAGGAAGTGGAGGGACAGCCTCATAGGAAGTAGGTGTGTCCACAAGGCTCCCAGACCCCCAAACCCCATAACCCTGTCTGTGTAAACAGTTAAGCTTTACACACACTCCCAGCCCCCCAGCCTCCTAGCCTCTCAGCCTCAGAGCCTCTCAACCCCCCAGCCTCCAAGCCTCCCAGCCCCCAGCCTCCTAGCCTCTCAGCCTTCTAGCCCCCCAGCCTCCTAGCCTCTCAGCCTTCTAGCCCCCCCAGCCTCCTAGCCTCTCAGCCTCCTAGCCTCTCAGCCCCCCAGCCTCCTAGCCTCTCAGCCTCCTAGCCTCTCAGCCCCCCAGCCTCCTAGCCTCTCAGCCTCCTAGCCTCTCAGCCCCCCAGCCTCCTACTCAGCCTCCCAGCCCCCCAGCCTCTCAGCCTACTAGCCTCCCAGCCCCCCAGCCTCTCAGCCTACTAGCCTCCCAGCCCCCCAGCCTCTCAGCCTACTAGCCTCCCAGCCCCCCAGCCTCTCAGCCTACTAGCCTCCCAGCCCCCCAGCCTCTCAAAGCTCTCACAGTAGAAGTATCCCACACAGCCCTAGTTTTCCTACTGAATATATTACATGTATCTCCAAGGAAAAGTTCATTATTCCCACCATTCAGTGAATAAGGCAGCATGTGCTGTAGCTGCTGCTAACTAGAGAGTAGGGCTCAGGGTTTATAAACCCTGTTTAATAAGAGGAGTGTGTGTGAGTGTGTGTGTGTGTGTGTGTGTGTATGCAGATGTGTACGTGTGTTTATGCTGTGTGTATGTAAGTGTGATGTGTGTGTACATCTGTGTGTGAGTGTATGAGTCGGTGTGTGAGTGTGTATGTGTGTGTGTGTATGTGTGAATTGTGTGCAGGTGTGGGAGTAAACTAAGGGTACTGGTGGTGGTGTGGTCGCTAGACAGGAGGGGTGCTGTAGCGGACTTCAACAGTGAACTTGGTCTTGGTGGGCACCGGCTTCTTCTGCATGTGATGCTTTAGAATCATCTCCTCATTAGCATATATGGGGGCGTCGGCGTCGTCTGAGTGGTAGCCTGACTGGTACCCGCTCGTCTGATTGGACGATTCGGACTCCAGTGACTCCTTACTCTTGCAGCGCAGCAGTTGGCTGAGGAACCAGGAAGTATTGTTTAAGACAGGAAATGACATCAATTAGACCAACAGGTATGTCAGCTCTGCTCTCACCTGAGGGACCTTTGGGGCTGATGACCCAGAACCTTCATCTCGTCCTGTGATAGGCCCACTCCGCTGTCAGTCAGGCCCTCCTGCAGGACACAGAACATCGGTTGGTAGCTATTATGAAAAGAGGAGGGGCATGGTTCTTGACCTTGGAGACACTTACCATGACAACCCCATGACTGACAGGAATGTCTTCAAAGATCTTCACACTGAGAGGGCGACTGCACCTGTCACTCTGTTGGGAGAGCCTACAGGGAGGATTAAGAGGCGGGACACTTGATAATAAGAGATTTTATGAATTGTAAGAGATTGTTAGTGATTATAAGAGATAGCAAGAGATTGTAAGAGGGTGAGGTTTTCACAGTAAGGGATGAGGGTTACACAGTGAGGGATGAGGGTCAGAGAGAGATGAAACCCTGAGGGTTTGTGAGAGTCTGGGGGCACCAACCCGAGGGGCGGGGCGTTGTCGTAGTGGACCTGGGGGTCGAGGGTCGCGTCTCTGAGGGCTTTGACGTACGGACGACTGGGGTCAGAGGTCAGAGATCCCTGCAGTTCTCCGTCTGTCAGAGGGATGTAGTCCTTCCCCCCCTGCACACACACACACACACATATACACACACACACAGGAATACACACATGCATGAATACACACATGCACACACACACACACACATGAATATACAGACACACACACTCTGGGGTCACCTGTAGAGCGCTGGCCTGGAGCAGTAGCCCCAGGTGTTGCACCAGCTCAGAGAAGGTGGGTCTGTCAGAGGGACGGTCCAGCCAGCAGCTCAGCATGGTCTGGTATCTGACACAACAACACAGGGGTCAGGGGTCACCTGTAGTTCATGTCCAGCCCATTACTACAGTAGTGGACTAGCTAGAGTAGTACACACTAGATTAGCTGGGGTGGTACACATTACAGTAGTGCACTAGTTTGTGTAGTACACACTACAGACGCTAGGGTAGAATACACTACAGTAGTGCAGTAGTTGGGGTAGTGCACACTACTGTAGCTACGGTAATACACACTACTGCAGTGGACTAGTTTGGGTGGTACACACTACAGTGACTAGGGTAGTGCACACCACAGTTAGTGAACTGGTTACGGTAGTACACAGTAGTTCGGGTGCATGGTGTGCACTCACATCTCAGCGGTGGCGTAGTCGGGCGCCCTCATCCTGGTGCCCTCTCTCAGTCGGCGGCAGAACGCCTCGTCTATGCCCACGCCTGGGTACGGAGACGCCCCTAACCCAGGAAGAGACCAGCACAGTCACTACACTCCTCCACTAACCCAGGGAGAGACCAGCACAGTCACAACACTCCTCCACTCACCCAGGGAGAGACCAGCACAGTCACAACACTCCTCCACTCACCCAGGGAGACACCAGCACAGTCACAACACTCCTCCACTCACCCAGAGAGACACCAGCACAGTCACAACACTCCTCCACTAACCCAGGGAGAGACCAGCACAGTCACAACACTCCTCCACTTACCCAGGGAGACACCAGCACAGTCACAACACTCCTCCACTAACCCAGGGAGAGACCAGCACAGTCACTTCACTCCTCCACTCACCCAGGGAGAGACCAGCACAGTCACAACACTCCTCCACTAACCCAGGGAGAGACCAGCACAGTCACAACACTCCTCCACTCACCAAGAGAGACACCAGCACAGTCACAACACTCCTCCACTAACCCAGGGAGAGACCAGCACAGTCACAACACTCCTCCACTAACCCAGGGAGAGACCAGCACAGTCACAACACTCCTCCACTAACCCAGGGAGAGACCAGCACAGTCACAACACTCCTCCACTCACCAAGAGAGACACCAGCACAGTCACAACACTCCTCCACTAACCCAGGGAGAGACCAGCACAGTCACAACACTCCTCCACTAACCCAGGGAGAGACCAGCACAGTCACAACACTCCTCCACTAACCCAGGGAGAGACCAGCACAGTCACAACACTCCTCCACTAACCCAGGGAGACACCAGCACAGTCACAACACTCCTCCACTAACCCAGGGAGAGACCAGCACAGTCACAACACTCCTCCACTCACCCAGAGAGACACCAGCACAGTCACAACACTCCTCCACTAACCCAGGGAGAGACCAGCACAGTCACAACACTCCTCCACTCACCCAGGGAGAGACCAGCACAGTCACAACTCTCCTCCACTAACCCAGGGAGACACCAGCACAGTCACAACTCTCCTCCACTAACCCAGGGAGAGACCAGCACAGTCACAACTCTCCTCCACTAACCCAGGGAGAGACCAGCACAGTCACTACACTCCTCCACTAACCCAGGGAGACACCAGCACAGTCACAACTCTCCTCCACTAACCCAGGGAGAGACCAGCACAGTCACAACTCTCCTCCACTAACCCAGGGAGAGACCAGCACAGTCACAACACTCCTCCACTAACCCAGGGAGAGACCAGCACAGTCACAACACTCCTCCACTAACAACAGTATTCCACAGCGCTGAGCAGAAGAAACAAAAGTCAACATCCAGAGTGACGCTGAGGCATTACCCAGAGAGAAGATCTCCCAGAGCAGCACTCCGAAAGACCACACGTCGCTCTGCGTGGTGTAGACCCGGTCGAAGATGGTCTCCGGAGCCATCCACTTCAGAGGGAGGCGTGCCTGTCGAGGGAAGGGACACACACAGAGCACACCCACTGTCAGGGAGCACTGGGTTTAGAGGCAGCCGTGTTCAGATGCTTTGTATCGAGGCTGCGTGTGACACCTACATCTCCCTTGCGGACGTAGTCGGGGTCTTTGTAGACGTCCCTGGCCAGGCCGAAGTCACAGATCTTTACCACGTTGCTCTCTGACAGCAGGATGTTCCTGGCTGCCAAGTCCCGGTGAATACACTGTGAACACACACAAGCACAAACACACACACGCGCACACACGCACACAAATACACTCAAAGGTCAGACTTAAATACACACTCGATTAAATTGTATGACTTGATGATAAGGTCAGACTCAATACAATGATAATGTACGAACAATTTGATGATCACTTCACACACACACACACACACAGACCCAGACAGAAACACCCAGACACACATTCAAAGAAACACACACAGCCCCAGAGATCAGGGGTCAGGGGTCAAACCTTGCGTGAGGACAGGAAGTCCATGCCCTTGGCCACCTGGAAGCTGTAGCTGATCAGATCCTCCATGGTCAGGTGGTCACAGTCAGAGCTCTCTGGGATCACATGACACAGCACATGACACAGCACACATTCACCCAGGTAACACTACCACCCAAGGTCACATGAGTCACACAGTAAGCAGTTCTGAGGCGTCCATACCTTCGTCCTGGGGGGTCCTGGTCCCCTTGGCCCCCCCCCTGGAGCCCACCGCGGTCCCCGTGCAGATGTCCAGCTGGGCGCTGGTCCCCAGACCCAGGTCCCCCTCGGCCAGGTACCCCTCAGCAAGGCCCCCTTCCGCCAGGGCCCCCTCTACTCTGAGCCACTGCTGGTCAGTACACAGCCTCCTCCTCTGTCCAAGGGAGACACAGGGGTGATGGGGAGGTTGTTGGTCGAGGCTGGGATGAGGTTGTGGTGTGGTCGGGTCGTGGTGAGATTGCAATGAGGTTGTGGTGAGGTTGCGATGTGTTGTGGTAGGGTTTTGGTTGAAGGTGAAGTTGTGGTTGAGGTGAGGTTGTGGCGAGGTTGTGATGTGGTTTTGGTTGAAGTGAAGTTGTGGTTGAGGTGAGATTGTGGCGAGGGTGTGATGTGGTTGTGGTAAGGTTTTGGTTGAAGTGAAGTTGTGGTTGAGGTGAGGTTGTGGGGAGGTTGCGATGTGGTTGTGGTAGGGTTTTGGTTGAAGAAAAGTTGTGGTTGAGGTGAGGTTGTGGCGAGGTTGTGATGTGGTTGTGGTAGGGTTTTGGTTGACGTGAAGTTGTGGTTGAGGTGAGGTTGTGGTTGAGGTTGTTCTGAGGTCAGCTGACGTACCTTGTATGGGCTGTACTCCCCCCTCTTGCTCTTCAGATAACTGGAGAGGTTCCCGTTTTTACAGTACTCCACTATCACCATCAGAGGACCTGGAGAGGAGGAGGAGGGGAGTGGAGAGGAGGACAAACAAGGTTAGTGTTTGAGTGTGTGTGTGTGTGTGTATGTGTGTGTTGGTATGTATGTGTGTGTGTGTGTCCTCACCCCCAGGCTTGGTGCAGGCCCCCAGCAAGTTAACCACGTTCAGGTGATGTCCGATGTGGATGAGAATCTTCAGCTCTGACATCAGAGCTCTGTACTCACTGGAGGTGGCTCCCTCTGCAGACCACATAGGCATCAGTAGAAGTGTGTAGAAGTGTGTGTGCGTGCGTGCGTGTGTGTGTACACTCACCTTTCAGCATCTTGACGGCCACGGTGGTGCAGGTGGTGTTCTTCTCGATGCCGAAGGCGGCAGCTTCCACCACCTGACCGAACGCCCCTCTCCCCAGAGGATCACCTGCACAACAGCAGAGCCCCGGAACACAGACTGCATCAGAACCCGACCGACCCAACACCTTCCAATGACGCACGGCCCGTGTTCGTCCCCCCTGCTTCGGCTGTGAGGTAGCAGGGGCCGACGGCCGCCGACAACCGCCCAATCAAATCGTCGGTTGCGAATTTGAATGAGCGGCTCAGCGCTGCAATACGCCCTCCTGTCTGTCAGAGCTGGGGGACTGAACCAATGAGCTTTCTACGCGGGCCTCTGTCACCTATCCCTGTCTCACCCAGCTTGAGTCTGTCCCGGGGGAATTCCCACTTGCTGGCGTCGTACGTCAGCCTTTCACAGTTCTCATCCGTGGGCATGTCCTCTGAGTCCAGGATGATGGACAGGTACCCGGTCTTCAGGTCTCCACCACTGGGCTGGGGGGGGGGGGAGGGGAGAAGGATAGAGAGAGAAGAAGAGAGAGAGAGAGAGAGAGAGAGAGAGAGAGAGAGAGAGAGAGACATAGAGAAGTAGATCGGAAGAGAGAGATGAAACACGAGAGAAAGAGAAATAGAGACTAGTGGCCCTTTAAGAACCAGAATATGGTCTCAGTGAGTTGGGGCCCCTAAAGAGGCCAGGCTGGGCCAGAGAGCCAACGTGATCTACCAGAGCAGAATGAGCCTCTGTTGTTGCTGAACACAAAGACAACGAGGCAGTGGGCCAGACCAGTCAGTTCTGATCACTCAGACCCTCTACGTGTGTGTGTGTTTGTGTGTGTGTATGTGTGGGAGGGGGGGGGGGGGGGAGTGTGTGTGTGGGTGTGCATGTGTGGGTGTGCATGTGCAGGTGAGTGGGGTGCTGTGGGCGGTGTATGTGCATGTTTGTGTGTTAACTTGTGTGTGGGTGCGTGTGCGCAAGTGTACGTGTGTGTGCGTGTGTACGTGCGTGTGTGTTCTCACCCTTTTTCTGCTGCGGATGACAAACACGATGAGCAGCCAGAAGAACATGGCGATGACCACAGAGCCAATAGGAACGATCAGCTCCACGTTGGTCTTCTCATCGGCTCCTGTAACCAGCACAACTCACACTGAAGCCTGACTCGTATGAATCAGCTCCTGTAACCACCACAACTCACATTGAAGCCTGACTCGTATGAATCAGCTCCTGTAACCACCACAACTCACATTGAAGCCTGACTCGTATGAATCAGCTCCTGTAACCACCACAACTCACATTGAAGCCTGACTCATATGAATCATCCCCTGTTATCAGCGCAACTCACAATAAGCCTGACTCATACGAAAAGAATGTTACCTCTTTGTCAGTGCAATTCAAAACATTCATAATAGGATATATACACTATTGTGTTATAAAATTGTGTTCTCTAGGGCTGGCAGCCAGTGAAGGAAAGCTTTTGGTACAGTATTAATCTAGAACTGTTGTCATGTATGTGTGGGTCACAGTGTGTGTTTTCCTAAACTTCTTAAACTGAAACTTGCAGCACCAGAGCTAGAGATCAGACTGAGCTCATGTAGACATAACAGCAGTTGAGGGTTGTTACAGGACCACTGCCAGAGCCAACTGGGAGAAACCCTGTCCGGTCAACAAGACCCTGCTACTCATTGTCTCCCTGCTTGTCTCTCTCCCTCCACCTGTCTCCACCTTCCCTTCATCTCTCTCTCTCATACCTCCCAGACCAGCTCGCCCTTCCTCTCTCCCTCGCTCCATCTCTCTCTCCCTCGCTCCATCTCTCTCTCCCTCTCTCTCTCTCTCTCTCTCTCTCTCTCTCTCTCTCTCTCTCTCTCTCTCTCTCTCTCTCCTTTCCTCCATCCGTCCCTCCAACCCTCCATCTCTCCCCTCTCCCTCCATCTCTCCCTCCCTCTTTCCCTCTAACCCTCTATCTCTCCCCTTTCCCTCCATCTCTACCTCCTTCTTTGACTCTAACCCTCCATCTCTCCCCTCTCCCTCCATCTCTCCCTCCTTGTGTAGCCAGTGCCTGTGTGTGGGAGGACATCGTTAGGGCTCGAAGTGGGCTGCTCGTTAGTGTGCTGGCGCCAGAGTGACACAGGGATTGAGGGAGAGGCACGTAGGCCTGTCTGCCGGACTGCTTTCCAGGGGCTGGGGCCGGGGCTGAGGCCGGGGCTGAGGCCGGGGCTGGGGCTGGGGCTGGGACTGGGACTGGGCATGGGACTGGTGCTGGGCCCAAGGCTAGGGGTTGAGGCTGAGGTCGGGACTGGGCTTGGCCTCTCCCTTTGTCCTCCAAAATTCATTGTGTTCAGATATTTAGAGGTTCTCGGGAGGAAGTAGCTAACAACTTCCTGTCCCACAGCAACATGGTTATTCTGGAACTCCAACTTTGATATGAAACAAGAGGATGAGAGGGAGCACCTATAAATAGATTTGAAACAGAACAGGCTGCAGGGCCAAGACTGTACAGGGTGTACTCTGTGGGATAGCTCCACACATTTGGTCGGCACTCTCATTAAAACAACACTATTGCGACTATTTCTATTATCACTACCGACCGCAAAGTCTTTGGGCACATCATTTCCCATTGTGAATACCCTGCTACAAGTAAAACTGATATATACTGGATATATATATATATATGTTGGAAGGTTAAACTGAGCTTGTTCCTGACCTCGCGGGAACAGGTATGCGAGGGTTATTGAGGGTCTGGCCTGGTGTGAGGGTGAGGGTCTCAGTGGGTTATTGAGGGACTGGCCTGGTGTGAGGGTGAGGGTCTCAGTGGGTTATTGAGGGACTGGCCTGGTGTGAGGGTGAGGGTCTCAGTGGGTTATTGAAGGACTGGCCTGGTGTGAGGAAGTGTGTGGGTGATAGGGAGGTGCAAACCTTGTGTGAGCAGATATGCCTGGGCGATGTCACAGCCCTGGCTGTTGCAGGCAGTGCAGGTGTACAGGCCTCCATCTTCCCTCTTCACGCGCTGGATGGTCAGGGTCCGGTTCAGATGGCCCAGCACCACGCCTGCATCCACATGGACCACCGTGTCAACACACTCACAACTGGTTAGGGACGGTTAGGTTTGGGGCTAGGGCAGGGGCTAGGAGCTCGTGGCCAGGGCTAGAAGCTGGATCTGGGACTGGAGGCTAGTGGTCGGGGGATAGGGGCTGGGTCTGGGTGCTGGGGGCTAGGGGCTAGGGGCTAGGCCTCACCTGAGCCCTCCACCAGGCTGTGGTTGTCCTTGCTCCACACCACCGTGGGGGTGGGAGTTCCTGTCACCTGACACTCCAGCGTTGTCGTGGCGCTCACGTTCACCCTCTGCTCCGTTAGGTTGGTCAGGATCCTGGACACCTCCAGAGCTGAGACACACAGAAGAGGAGTCACACCCCGGACTAACCCTAACTCTGGACTAACCCCAGACTAACCCTAACCCTGGACTAACCCTGGACTAACCCTATCCCTGGACTAACCCTATCCCTGGACTAACCCTGGACTAACCCTATCCCTGGACTAACCCTAACTCTGGACTAACCCCAGACTAACCCTAACCCTGGACTAACCCTGGACTAACCCTATCCCTGGACTAACCCTGGACTAACCCTAACCCCCAGACTAACCCCAACCCTGGACTAACTCTAGGTCTGGCATGACGTAGACCTTTCAGCGTGAGGTGCCTGAGGAGGCAGGTCTTCTCCCCGGTCTTGATGCTCTCCAGCTGGCAGACGTACAGACCCTCGTCCCGGCGCGACACGTTGGCCAGGGGCAGCTCCAGGGACACGTTGGTGTCACCCAGGCCTGCGGGCAGGGCCTGGGGCAGAGCCTGGGGCAGGGGTCGGGCGGGCAGGGCCAGGGTGCGGCAGGGCTGCACGGCGAGATGAGGCTCCGTCTGGGAGACGTTGGCCAGGCGGAACCAAGCCAGGTTCCTGTAGAGCAGGGGGTCCGCCTTGCACCTCAGCACCACCTGGTCCTGCTCGATGGGCTCTGGGGACGGGGACACACTCAGCTCCAGACCACCTGCACACACACACACACACACACACACACACACAGATACACACACACAGGAACACACACACACACAGGAACACACACAAACATAACCAATGTGCTCATTGAGACAGACACAACAGCCAGTTGAAGCATGCAGACTCCAGACTCCAGACCCCAGACCCCAGACCCTAGACCCCAGACTCAAGACTCCAGACGCCAGACCCCAGACCCCAGACTCCAGACCTCAGACTCCAGACCCCAGACCCCAGACTCAAGACTCCAGATCCCAGACCCCAGACTCCAGACCCCAGACCCCAGACCCCAGACCCCAGATCCCAGACTCCAGACTCCAGACTCCAGGCTCCAGACTCCAGACTCCAGACCCCAGATCCCAGACCCCAGACTCCAGACTCCAGACCCCAGATCCCAGATCCCAGATCCCAGACTCCAGACCCCAGATCCCAGACTCCAGACCCCAGACCCCAGACCCCAGACCCCAGACCCCAGACCCCAGACCCCAGACCCCAGACCCCAGACTCCAGACCCCAGATCCCAGACTCCAGACCCCAGACTTCAGACTCCAGACCCCAGACCCCAGATCCCAGACACAAGACCCCAGAGGGGACCAGGCACTCACGTGTCACATGGAGAAAGATGTTGCGCTGGTCCTTTCCCAGCTTGTTGCTGGCGACGCAGCGGTAGAGGGCGTTCTCCTCAGCCTGGCGTATCTTCAGAGAGCTCACAGCCTGCAGGTCAACAGGATGTTTCCTTACCCCAGTAGCCTCAACAAACATGTCAACTAACAACAAAGCACTGGATAACAGTAAGAATAATAATAGTATGTTTGTTCAGCAGATGCTCTTATCCAAAGTGATTTACAAGGCGGGATTTTAACCTGTGGCCTGTGATTACCATGTGAGATTGGTCGGAGTTGGAGATGATTACCTTGTGTGATTGGTCAAAGTCTGAGGTGATGTCATGGCCGGGGTTCTGCCTGGTGCTGTTGTTGATGTCTCTCCAGCTGGTACACTCAGCCAATGAGAGCTCAGAGATGACACCACCTGACCTGCCAGCACAAACATCACTGCTGTTTATAATAAGACTATATACCTGTGTCTGTTCTCCGTGGGGATTTATTTTAGGCAAGGTTACACCATGTGTTTACCGACTGGTCTGGGTGGGAAGGTCAACAAACACAGGACTACAATGGACACATGACCCTGACTCAAACAATGAGCCCAGACACACTGCTGAAAGAGACACACAGATATGGAGAAGGACATAGAGAGTGTATAAGTACTTAAAGTATATGTGCCGCATGTGTTGGGATGTATATGTATATATGTGTGTCGAGGGGGAAATCAAAAGCAGAGTTGAGTGAGGTGGTTTGGAGGAAGAGAGGAAGCCAGCCAGAGGAAAGAGTCCCTTAGACGGAGAGGTTTGTGGGAACAACAGGAAACAGACAGGAAGTGCTGAGATGTACAGGCGGGAGATAAGGTCCTTCTGAGAGTCTGCCCTGACAGCTGCTGTCAACACCCAATCACTGCACACCTGACACTGTCATCCAATCAGAAGCTTTGACCAGTTACTCCCACTGGTGTCCTGTGTATCTGCTGACACTGAGAGTCTAGCTCTCGCATGCTCTCGCAGACATACACACACTCTCTAACTGTACCACACACACTTAATGACACACACACACTCTCTAACTGTACCACACACACTTAATGACACACACACACTCTCTAACTGTACCACACACACTTAATGACACACACACACTCTCTAACTGTACCACACACACTTAATGACACACACACACTCTCTAACTGTACCACACACACTTAATGACACACACACACACACTCTCTAACTGTACCACACACACAGTCGATGCCACAAACATACTTTTTCACGTTGGCAGATCCACGATGACACATACTCTCACGGTACCACACACTTAATGACACACACACACTCTCTAACTGTACCACACACACTTAATGACACACACACACACACTCTCTAACTGTACCACACACACAGTCGATGCCACAAACATACTTTTTCACGTTGGCAGATCCACGATGACACATACTCTCACGGTACCACACACAATGACACAAACACACACACACACACACAGCTTACTGGAAGGCGCTGGGGCAGTCCTCCTTGGGCATCCACTGCCACAGGATGGCGGTTGGCGTGGGGATTCCCCTGGCCGTGCACCGGAGCGTGGGGCTGCTGCCATACATGTACACGTCCGTATCCACGGCAACGTCCTTCTCCAGAATGTGGGGGGGCACTGCGGGATACGTGTCGTCGGGGGAGACGGTTAACACACTCACGTCTACACGCGCACGCTCACACAGCGCCCGATATACACAGCACCACGCTCGCGCGCACGTCGTCCCCCGCCACACACACAGCACCACCCCTCCCACCCCCCCACACACACACACACAGCCCCCTTGCACCCACCATAGACCAGCAGCTGGAAGGAGCGTCTGCTCTCTTCCCTGGTGATCTTGTTGGTCAGCACCACCGTGTAGTTCCCGGCATCCTGCTCCGCCACCTGGTAGATGGTGAGGCCGTCCCTGGCCGGCTTCATACGGTACTCGTCCCTGCGTATCGCCTGGCCGTTCTTGAACCTGAACACAGAAGAAGGGGTGGAGCAGTGATGCGCGCGGGCCAGCGAGGCGGCGGCGGCGCCGCGCACTTGGGTCGGGGATCGGTGTGTCTCGGGGGGCATTGCCTTTGACCGCAGATCAAGAGGTCGCAGGTTCGAAATCCCCCCCTCATCTGAACGTCGCTAAATGATCATGTCACATTGTGACGCTAATGACATATTAGCATCCCAATGTTATTGTCATGTTATTGTTATACGTTATTGCTATCATATACGGATAACGTGATGTCCGTACCAGCGGACGTTGGGCTCGGGGTAGGCCGAGTACTTGACGGGGATCCTGGCGGTTTGTTCTCCAACGTTCACCTCCAGGACCTTCACCCACTGCTTCTCCATCTCTATGAAAGGCTTTTCTACAGACGACAACAACCATAACATCACCATCTGGTGAAGCCCAGAAATGAGACGAGTCTTGACCCTGTATTATCCCAACCATAGGCTTAGTCTTTAACCACAGACTGCCATAGATGTAGGATACTCTACCATAGACCACCACGGTTGCTGAGCTGGTCAGCACCATTTGACCGCTGGAGGCTGTGCAGTTGTAGGTTCCACTCTGGTCTACTGTCACGTTCTCCACCACCAGCGTGTTGGACAGTTCCAGAGAGTCCCACAGCTTCTTCTTGTGGGACAGAGTATAGTATGGCACCGAGCCGTTTCTCCAGGCCTGCAGGGGGGGACGAAGGCAGGCCTCAGAACCAGGACACATGGGAACATCGTACCAGGACTAGTACAGGAGGTTTGACTTAACCCAACTCACCTGTTGCTCAACGAGCTCACTTCTACCTCACCTAGCTCCCCTGCCTCACCTGGATCTGGGAGTGGGACCATTTGAAGTCGATGCCCACGTTGAGCTCGGTGCGGGCGGTGCAGTTGAGCAGCAGGCGCTCGCCTGCGGACAGCCTCTCGTGCGCCGGGGTCAGGGTGAGGTCGTAGATCTTGTATCCTGTGGAACAGGAAGTGGGAGGGGTGCACGGCAGTGAGCTGCTCTCGCTGCCTATTGTTCTCCTGAGAGTACAGCCTTGCTCTCTCTCTCACACACACACACACACATTTACCGCACATACCACACACATATACACACTCCCCCACCTAGACACACACGCAACCCCACAACACACACACCATAACACCTCCCCACCCCCCAACACACTCACACACCCATCCGCCCGCACCCTTATTCCCACACGAAGGCAGACAAACAAGTAAGCAGGCAGGTGAACAACACACAGGTGAACGACACACAGGTGAACGGCACACAGGTGAACAACACAGGTGAACAACACACAGGTGAACAACACAGGTGAACAACACACAGGTGAACAACACAGGTGAACAACACAGGTGAACAACACAGGTGAACAACACAGGTGAACAACACACAGGTGAACAACACACAGGTGAACAACACAGGTGAACAACACAAGTGAACGGCACACATGAACAACACACAGCTGAACAACACACAGGTGAACAACACACAGGTGAATGCCACACAGGTGAACAGCCCCCTCCTTACCGACCACGGCCACAATGTAGAGAGGGGACTTGAAGGTGTCGTTGTGGATGTGGGTCTGGCAGAACACCACCCCCGCGTAGCTGATCAGGTGACTGGGCACGGTGAAGCCCGTCCTGCTGTCCCACAGGCAGTCCTTCCCATTGGGAGACAGCTCCTTCTTAGGGTACTTCTGACAAAGAGCACAAAACCAGAAACAAAGATTGACAGATTACGAAAGGGCCGCGCCACCTCACGCAAACGTGGTTGTCGGTCGATTTCGTTTCCCACACAAGGTCGCGCCCCTGACTGTTCCCTGGAAATTTGGCGTTCTGTGTTGTTTTAGCGGGGGTTGACACCTTGTGACTACAGAGGAAACAGACGTGGGTTTTTTTTTCCAGATCTGTGATGAGCTGCTAAGGGACTATATGATCTTCAGGAGGTCAAAGGTCAAAACATCAGAGGGTGGGGGGTGGGCAAACAGGAAGCAGGACTTTTGATGTTGTAGTCTGATGTGACCCCTACGCTTTCCAGAGACAGCGAAACAATGGATCTGTCTGTCTGTCGGTCTGTCAAGGATCAGGGGTCACCGTCCCTCAGGTCAGAGCCTTACAATGTGGAGGGTGACGTTGAGGTCAGGGGTCAGGGTTAGGGGTCAGGGTTAGTGTCAGGTTGGGATCAGGGTCCCTCAGGTCAGAGCCAGTCTCACAGTGTGGATGGTGACGTTGAGGTCAGGGTCAGGGGTCAGGAGTTAGTGTCAGGTTGGGATCAGGGTCCCTCAGGTCAGAGCCAGTCTTACAGTGTGGAGGGTGACGTTGAGGTCCTCCCTGGAGCCCCTGCATGGGATGACCACCTGCTCGCCCTCGCGGATGAACACCACCTCGTACTCCTTGTCGGAGGGGAGAAAGGGCACCTTGTAGTCTGCAAGCACACACACATACCGCACACACACACACACCCAGGCATGCACACACATACAGGCACACCATGGAGACCTCAGGAACAGGTAGAATAATGTATTTATTTATATAGCAGGATACATAAAGCAGGTTCTGCCAATGGTAGAGGCTCTGCTGCTCTGTGTACACTGTTACTGTAGCTAAAATACAAGTCTGTCAGTAAAACCAGTGTGCCCCCGTATAATCCCTGGGAGAGGCAAACCTAACTCCCGACCCTGACCCTGTCCTCAACCCTGACCCCTAATCCTAATCCCTGACCCCTAACCCCAAGCCTGATCCTTGACCAAACCTGACCTTGACCCTGACCTATAACCCTAACCCAGCCCTGACACCAACCCTGGACAGTATTCTGACCCCTAACCCTAACCCAACTCAACCCTGACCCCCACCTTGGACGTAGACGTAGACGGCGGCAGACGTCTTGGCCTCCTCTGGTACCAGGCCGGTGTAGGAGCAGCGGTACTCCCCGGTCTCGTTAACAGTTGCCATGGAGATCCGCAGCATGGTGCAGAACAATCCGGAACCCCGGCAGTCAACGGTAGAGAGGTGGCTTCCTGCCCGGCTCATGTTGTACGGAACGTTCCACTCCAGGACCTGACGACCACTGCACAACCAGTCAACAACACACACACAACCAGTCAACATCACAGGCACAACCAGTCAACATCACAGGCACAACCAATCAACATTACAGCCACAACCAATCAACATCACAGCCACAACCAATCAACATCACAGCCACAACCAATCAACAACACAGGCACAACCAATCAACATCACAGCCACAACCAATCAACATCACAGCCACAACTAATCAACATCACAGCCACAACCAATCAACAACAAGGATGAATGGATGACTCATGGAAGGCCCAGTCTGACCTGCAGGTAAGTTCCAGGGTGTCGGAGGTGTTGATCCTGTGAACTCTCTCTGGAGGTCTCAGCATCGGGGGTTCTGACATGAACCTGAGCTCCAAGGCTGGACAGATCAAAGGTCAACCAATCAGAGAGAGGATGGTCTTATCAGGACAGAGTGAATCAACATCACTCCACTGATGAGAGCAGAGGATCTCCATAAAGAGATTCCTCTCAAAGACCCTGCTCTTAGAAGCCAGACACTTCTCACAAATCAGTACATTTGACATATTATTCATTCAGCAGACACATTTATCCAAAGCGACATGCTAATAGTGCGTGTAAAGAATGCAGCAGATCACGGATCAGAAGTGTGTCATTCTAACAGTAGTCAGTGGTCAGAGTCAAGGAAGGAACAATCTGTGTTTATAAGGCACAGTGCAAAATGACAACATCTCAGCTACCAGTCGCAGTGCATGAATAAATACTATATCTCAACTACAAATTAACAATAACATCTCAACAGTCCACAGTTCCACTTAGGGGCTACACTTGGTGGTACAGTGTACTAAGCTATGCATTAGCCACTGTATGACACACTTTATCATGATTTGTCATAGTATTAAACTGATAGTTCATGATCCATCCCAAGTGAGGGCTTAACAGAGAGGGTACAGCTCAGTGGTTAGAGCCCTTGACCGCAGATCAAGCGGTTGCAGGTTCAAATTTCCCTCGACAGTTCTGTATGTTGCTACAGGGCAGGGCAGCTCTTCATCAGCCATGTGTGGTAGGGTTTTTTTCCAAAGCGGTAGAAAATGGCGGCGCAGCAACAAAACAGGAAGCCAGGGCAGATGGGCCGGGTCAGCCCAGCGTTGCCTGAGATGGACTTCCTGTTCCAGAGGATACGGCCTGAGGCCCTGCCCAGCCGGGCCACGCAGACATCACACACTAACCCTCACACGCCACATTCTGATCCTCACACACACACACACATACACACACCACACTCTGATCGCCTCTCACACACCACTTGCTCTGAACCTAAAACACCTACCACACAATCTGACCCTCACCCACACAAAGTGCACGCTCTGATCCTCACACACCGCACTCTGAAACCCACACACACTGTTCACGCTGACCCTGCACACACACACTGCACAGTCTGATCCTGACACACACTGCTGGTTAGCACTGAAACATAGCGGGCAAACTGGGACACAAGTCATCACAGTGTCATACTTCCCATCAAGCTGGTTTACGAGGGACTGTTATAATTCCAGATCTGAGGACCTAGAGTGGGCCTGTTCCCTCTACCTGACTATTAATCGCAACCCCCCCTGCTGAAAGACTTCTGTATTCACTTCTTTTGTATTTAAAGAGACTACTAAGTTTCTTAAATTTTGCTTGAAGTTTGATGAGAATGTTCCTTTGTACAAGAAAAGTCAGTTTTGACATTGATTTCAGTTTTAATTTGGGCTATCTTTTATAATTGGTTTACGTTATTAATTAAATATCTGTATCCGTTGTAAGAAGACTAGTAATTAGTTGTTGGCCAGTTAAAATTCGTGGACGCACCTGTTGGAGAGCCAAAAACAACTTTGGTTTGACATAATTTTTCATCAATGCATAAATGAATTCTTACCAGTCATTCTGCTGATTCCAAAAACAGTTCCTACGAGATAAATGACGAAGACTGCTTTCGCCATACTCCGACAGAATGGCTGAACGGTCCCCTCATCAACACGCAATTAAAAAGTTTGGAAAAGGTAGTCCTATCCACTTATCACGTACAACAGGACAGGAACATTTAATTATATTATTTTCCAGGGTACAATACAAAAAAAAGAACTTATTGAAAGTAGTTATGTTTTTCTTCAGTCGATGAAGTCCTGTTTGTTTAGCAGACAGTTATCTGCGCTCCAGTTACGCACACCGGTCCAGACGGAGCCAACTCTTGAGGGAGGATCCATCTAGCTTGAGCTTGCAAACTCGAATCCCGACAGCGCGAGGGAAGGGAGGAGCATATTCCCGACACTTTATCGCAACTTAATCGACCTGTTTCAAAGACAATGATTGAATCAAGAATAAAAGTGGGCAAATATTGACAGATAAACAATTGATAAACAACGTACATTTCCTGTTTAAAAACGAGTCATGGAGTTGTCCCTGGATCTAATCAATCTCAATTGATCTCTATGAGACTTCAGGGACCAATACCCGCCGCACTCAACATAACCAGCATGGGTGCGTGACTAGGGCCTACATCACACACCCAGGGCCGCGTTTGTGTAATGGGCAGGAGGGGCTGCTGCCCCGGGCCCCAGCCACTAGGGGGGCCCGGCACGGAAGATAAAAAACACAACAAATTATATATATTTTTTATGCATTTACCCACCCGTAGTGAAGTCCACGTTCTCTTAGCATCACGTGTCGTTGCCGGTGTCAAAGCATGCAAGACAACAATAAGTGCGTTCGACATGGACTGCTGCAGCATGAAACGACCGGCGAGAGTAGTCGCTTGCAGTCGGGAGTTGAAAACGGCTCTTTGAAGTCGGACATTCCAGCTTCTCATGGTTTGCTGGGTTGATGTCAGTCATGGACGATCAAGCGCTGTTTGCTTACGTTACTTTATTTATAATCAAACTTAGTCTTTCGGATTTAGACTGGTTGCAGGTTCATATCAACAAAGAACAAGTGAGTTGTGGTTCGTGAGACGCAGGGTATGGCACTCCGATATATCGGCCGTGATAGAAAATTTATGAAAACAAAAATCCAGAAACGCGTAACAAAACAAACAGATTTCCCTGTTTGTTCTGCCCAACTCTTGTTGTCAACAGGGACGTTTCAGAGTGCCCTTTGGTGACAAACTATGCAATGCCAGTATAGTGCTGTATAGGGGTACAAAGAGGAGAAAGAACAAGAAAAATTGCAAAGAGCAAAGCAGAGTAGTAATTTCTGATAAATGTTGAGCTACTATGATAGAACATGTTTTCGTTTATCTAAAGACAATGACAGATAAATATGAAATAGGTTTTGAGATTACATAAAAATGTATGTTTTGAACAATGTGTTTTCAATTTTTTGGTGTATTGTTTACTGACTGCTTGATAGTCTATATCATTTTGATCACTTTGTTTATGATTTTGAGCACAGGTAAATCTGTTTTGAGGCGAAAGTTTGATTTTGAGGACAGGTAAAACTGTTTTGAGGCGAAAGTTTAATTTTGCAAGAGGATTCAGAGGTTTTGTAAATAGTGTAACACACAGGCTACAGAACAATTAATTTGCAAATGACTATTCCTGGACTCGGCAACAGAACTACTGTAGAACTACGCACTTCTGGTCCTTGATCTTCTACTGAATTGCCCTTGTGGACTATTTGTATTTTTTCTATTTTACTTTCGTAGACTGGAGTCAATCTCTACTTTCGTTTAAGTGTGCAAATCCTCAGCTTCTTGTTCCAGTTCCTACCCGGGTCCATATGTGGACAAATGGGGAACAGGAGGAGGAGCTGAGAGTTATGAAGATGACAGCAAGGCGATAAAGCTTGAAAAACACAGCAGTTAAAAACATACAGGCTGATATGAAATATATAATTCATGTTTTTGTGTGGAGGACATGATAGTTGATATGGGTTGTGTGATGGTAGTGGTAGTGGGTTTATTGTTGGGAGGAGGGTGGTGCTGATATCCGTGCTTGGTGACTGGTGGTGACGGGGTAGGGGCTGATAGACATCAAAAGACATTGACAAGCTTCTCTCTGGTCTGGACACCAGCTTGGTGGAGTGCTGCTCAGGATTCGCGGGGGGCGAGGTTGGGGGCTTCATCTTCCGATGATTCCCCATCTTCATCCTCAGGAGGCCGCTCATCTGCTCCAACGCGCACTGCTTTGTTGTGCAGCATGGCTGTGACAACAATCAAGCGGCAACATTTTACAGGTGACAAGCGCAGCCCCACCGACGAACGATGGATACATCGGAAACGACCCTTCCACCTGCCAAACACCCGTTCAATGTGGGTCCTGGTGTGTGTGTGGGCCTCATTGAACCTCTCCTCCTGTGGTGTTGCTGGGTTGATCATCGGTGTCACGAGGTAACTCCGGAGAGGGTAGCCACTGTCCCAGAGGAAGATGCTCCTGCCAAACTGTCCTCTGCCAGCCTCAGCCACAGCTGATGAGATATATAAAAATGACTTGTTGTGACTTCTGCACTTTGGCCAAATCAGTCTACTGGTAAATACAGCACTTAATTGTTGGTCCTCTAAATGACCATTGCACAGTCTTGCGCTCGCTCTAAATACAAAATCCCTGAATTCCGGGAGATTGTATAGCATTTACGGGCGTCCGGGAGCCGCTATTGAATTGCGGGAGACTCCCGGAACTTCCAGGAGACTTGGGATGTCTGAGACTTTACATTTATGCATTTAGCAGACGCTTTTATCCAAAGCGACATCCAAGAGAGAGTTTTACAAAGTTTTACTGTAGACACGTTGACCTCCCAGCAACCCTTGCAACCCTTTCCCAACACAAACAAAGCCCACTGTAAAATCCTTCTGACCATAATCCACGTTAAGGATCTCACATACTTTTGCAAGATATATTCATCCCCGTTCCAACTCTAAACACATTGCAAACAAGGTTAAACTGACGAGCCAATGGGCTTTCGACCTGGGGGTGTACTCTACGTCATGATGACTGTGTTCTGAGGCTGGAGGTGTTAGTGGGGCCTATCTGGTAAACACAACATCTCCGGGTCAGGAGAGGGTTGTGCTCACACGCCGACAGGCCACTGTTGTGCTTGAATTAGCCACTCATGAACCAACATTTTGTCCTGAAAGCGGCCACTGTTTGTCATTGTGGTGCACCTTGGGATATCCCCGCCATGTTGAACACACTCTCACACGGTGTCTTGTTGCCACGCGCCTGATTTGTATCCCAAACACCGCGGATCCCAACCCACCATCATCAAGACCTCCAGATTGTAAATCGTTCAGGAGACTGGACACAGTTGTACATCAGTTTTGTATCAATGGCACTGATCTGTCGGTGTCGGTGGTGGCATCCCTGTTTACACGTCTGAAAGAAAGGGAGGGAAATAAAACGAGAGAGCACACATGAGAGTAAGAGACCCAAAGCCTGACTCCACAGTGGGAGCAGAAAATGATTTGCCTCGTAGCTCTTTGCTACCCTTGACTTTTATGTGGGGGCTGGAGCCTGAGCCAGCTTAGCTCGATTGCATACTAACCTGCTTTCTTTAATGAAATGCCGAGAAGACCTCCTTTCCAGTTAGGAATAGACTGTGGGAATTCCTCTGGGGAATCCTATTTTTATACAGTTGAACACTGGTGGAATAGTATGAGGTGTATCGGTTTGAAGCAGTTCTCTGACCTCACTCACAGCCGTCAGGTAATGTCAGGTAATGACTTTTTAATACGGTAACATATCTAAATTATGTTTTCACAGTTTGTCAAATTGTGCAATATCAAATGAGACTCATGACAAACATTATGAGCCATAAGCACTGTATTTGATTGGATATGATTCACAAATGTATATTGCAGAACAATCAGCACATTTTATAATCTGCAGCACTCAACTTGAATAGTTTTCAAGTCAAATATTGAATTGATTATTTACATCTATATTTTTGGAAACATTCCACACTTTGTTTTTATACAGTTTGCATTTTATTTGTATGTTTTTTGGCAGTCAGACCCATCCAGCGACCCAGAAGCCTCTTGCCAGTGTGGCCCTAGGTGGGTCTGTAAGGGTAGACGGATGCCATGAGGCAGCGCAGTCAGAACTTCAGCAGATGGAGCACGAGTTCCACCAGCTGCCCACCCACTTCTGCTGGCAAGTCAGTGTCCACAGTCTGATCTCTGCCAGCAGTGAGCTCAAACGTTCATCCTTGAGGAGAGAGGACTGTGTCTATGACAAAACCTAACCCTCAGCCAGAGCAGAAGAGGCAGGACCTAAGTGTTGACTGTGTGGAAAAAAACAGATCAAAAGGTGTCCCACCCATTGTTAAACATGTCACATCAAATTGCTTGTGTGTGTGTGTGTGTGTGCGCAAGCACTTATAGAGCGTACCTCACAAAGTTCAGCATTTGATACATTTTCATAGATGAGATGTACAAGTTCTTTACAGTTTTTCACAATTGTTAAAACACTTTTCTGGAAAATGTCTCCCATTTTCTCAAAACTGTGAACAAACCAAAACCAAATCTTCAAACAACATTTCCAAAACCTTTGACTTCTGGCAAAACACTCGCCCCGAAACCATTCAACCTGTGCTCAAAATCAAACAATGCTTTCAGATCATAAACATAGCAAATTAATATAAAAACACTATGGAGCAATCATTAGACACAACACAAAAAATTGACAACACAGCATCCAGTACTTATGTCAAAAAGGAGGAGTCAGGTGGCTGAGCGGTTAAGGAATCGAGCTAGTAATCAGAAGGTTGCCGGTTTGATTCCCATCTGTGATAAAATTACGTTGTGTCCTTGGGCAAGACACTTCACCCTACTTGCCTCAGGGGAAGGTCCCTGTACTTACTGTAAGATGCTCTGGATAAGAGCGTCTGCTAAATGACTAAATGTAGTGTAAGACAAATGTATTTATGTATACACAGTAAATGCATTTAGCAATAAAGAAAATATTACCGTAACCATCACAACTCACAGTAGTACTGTCAACAAAGAACAAAGAACTGGGTAAAAACTCTGGTGTGCCGGATCCAGCCTTGAAAACACTCCACATACAGGAGATTTACCTTTGTATGTGCCAAAAGTGTCTGATTCGACAAATAGGTTTAGGCCACTTAACATTTGATTCTGAGAATGAGGTTTACTGTTTTAGCGATTCCGAAAAACTGTAAAGTATCTTTGCAAATAGATTGACCAGGCAATGAAACTCGTGCTAATTTCAATGATCATGACTGGAGATTCACGCTATACTCAATCGACCCAGCATAGGTTCTAGAAAGAAAACACAAAACCTCTAGAGAATGCAGTCTACCAGAAGATGTTGGACTGCTAGAATCTGAACCCTTAATGAGCCTTGAAGTTCGAGAAAAGCTCATCAAAAGTGGTTGCTAACACTGTTTGTTTTGGTTGCTGTGTGTGTGTGTGTGTGTGAGAGAGATTGTACACACTCTTACATTTGATCTTTTTCTCACACACCCACTGATCGTGTCCACTCCAACCTCAACATCACCCACATCTTTGACTTTCCCAGCATCTAAATGACAGGTTGTAAGCAGGCCCATTGTCACGGCTGGAAAATGATGCTACTGTACGATGTTCTCTTTTGATGCACATTGCTGGGTTTTATATGCGCTGTAGCGTAGCAACAGTAGAAAGCAGGATCACCATTAGATGAGAGGCCAACTTTGTCAGCATCCCAAAAATCTCTTTGTGCTTGGAATATGTTTGATGGGGTCTTGTCATCTTCGCGCATTTTTGTAGCCTCACGGCTGGAAACCTTTGTATTAAGCCTGGAACTACGAACGCCAGCTCTTTTCTCTTCACAGCCATTGTCCTATGACATACCAATCCGCTAAGTGAGGGAGTAAGCAATTATGAGGACCAGAATGGAGGGATAAACATTTCTCCTTGTACGTGTACTGTGATTGCAGCTCGTGATTGGAGTTCCGTAAGGTGCCCGTTGCTGATGAGATTCAAATCCTGTCAGACACAGTGCAGCACCAGTCGAGGCTGCATCAGTTGAACTACTAGCTGGCATTCAGCAGCCAACCAAAATCTCTTAAACCATGGCTGGATTTGTATGCACTTCCCCCCCACACAGTCACAGCCTTTGGCACCCAATGAGTCTGAGTAATGGTTCGGAGAGAGAGAAACGCATAGATCTGCACTCGTTGGTAGAGCCATCCTGAATGATGGCCTTGTTTTCTTACCTGACTGGGGCCCAGACAGAAGCAGGTGGCAGGTGAATGAGACGATCCAGATTCCTGAAGATTACACAATTACCTCACAGGTTTAATTTTCATAGGGTACAGACCTTCAGTGTGATGTGTAAATACATAGCTGGTTGTTGAACGTCACAGAATAAGAATATTAACATAAGATGTTCTTATTATTGCATTTATTCCTTCTGTGAATATGCAGGGATCCTGCTCAAAGCCTTCACTTTTACAGGATATAGTACCAAGGCAATAGGCCAGCATAGACTGCTCAGGTCTGAATTACCATTATGGGGGGGAAAAACCATCTGGTGTGAAGTTACACTTAATGGCTTGCCTTGAGATCTGAATGTTGAAAAGTGTGAGTATAGCAGACTGCAATTTGAACTGGCTCATGACTGCTTTGATTATTGGAAAATAAATGACCCCGTTTGACGGAACACACTTCGATGGCAGAATTGACTTGTCACAGCACAGAAGGACTGTAATTAGCTCCTTTGGTCTTTCCAATTGACAAATGGTAAATTAAGCAACCATAGACATCCCATTGTTGGTTTTGACACAAACATGCAATTTTATGCGGTCGCATGCAATTCATTCTTTCAGTGTGAACTCTCCTTTCCAAAATGACACACAAAACCCCCTGCAACTTCATCCCGGCTCTACTTTCAACGTCTCAGAACCCGTTTTTAAATGTTTTTTGAAACCAGACCAGAGAGTCAGCTCCTCCCACTGGCCCCATTTTGAATGCATTTGAACTCTGCATCTGCCCACGCAGCACTCCCCCGTGCCTGACCCTCAGCCCTGAACCAGCCCCATGCAAAGTTCAGGAGTCCTGTCCCAGAATGCCTCAGACACAAAACAGGGAGCAGGTCCTTGCTTGGCAGCCAGGCACCAGAAAATGACAGCTCTGTTCTACAGCAATGAAGATGCCATCCGGCTGGCCATGATAACCCCCCTTGTCTTGTCCCACACTGGTCTCAGACACACAAGCTGTGTACACTTACCCACACTGGGCAGCTTAGGAAGACAGGTCACTCTTTGCACATGTCCTCACATCTTTGTCAGATGAACGTGACACACACACATTGAGCTCCCGCAGTTGATATGTGCATCCCCATTTCTCTTCTCTTTGATTTATTGTGGGATCCTGTTTTACTGAGTTGTCTCCCTGAGGAACTATGCACCCTTCTTATGCAGGCAATAGGACAATGACCCGTGTCGGTTTGTAGGAGGTGGTCATGCCATATTCTGTCCAACAACAGAGAAAAACACACCTGTTCCTTATACATTTACTGTTGTTTGCACCATCATTGCACAACAGCCCCCAAATAATTCTCTGCATGGTATGTTGATCATGCTGCCTGAAGGACACATGCAAGGTCAAGTGCCCACTGACATTTAACACTTGACACCCAGAGCAGCACCCAGACACAAATCCACAGACAAACAAACACAGGAATAAACGCTGCACCTGTGCCAACCTAAAATGATTTGCAATTCTCAAACACACCTGTTGCATTGGGAACAAGAATTTGCCTCTATACTAACTGGAATGCACAGCATGGTTGCATTTCATTTTGTTAAGTTTTTGATTAGAGTTCAGACAGACTTTGTTCCGGGTGGGGTTATGAACACAGGGAAAAGACCGTAAAGGTTTCAGTGGAGGCAATCTTCCCATCTCGAACTGAATTAGATTAAATTTAATTCTGCCTGTGGATAGCCAACATCATTCTCCATACTTACGTAATAGCCACTACTGGGCCCAGAGCAGTCATTGCCATTTATAGCTTTGCTAATGAGACCTATTTTCCAGCTGGATGCATCGCACAGCTACGTATGCAGGAAAAAGCAAGAGTGACAAACTTCACCCATCTGAAAGAAGAGCGCAGAGTCCTTGAAGAGGATAGCTATGTGGACGATATCCAAATATCCCACAAGGACCTAGAGGGTCTGAACAAGATAACCGAGGGGGTTGAAGAGATCCTGAAATCCATGGGCTTGTCCCCCAAACCATGGGTTGGGTCAGGGTAAAGTGGGAGGCAGGGAACTGAAGTGTACTAATCCACAGGGAAGAAAAAGTCAGTAGAGAAGAGCAGAGCATTAGTAAAAGTGAAAATAATGGTAGCTGACTAGCTTGACACAGTCACAGTGCGTCTTGGCGGCTAAAGGTGAAGATAATGATAGCTGACTATCTAGCCACAGTCACAAACATCACTATGGTTTAGGCACCAAAGGCTTGGCTATACTCCATTCCATTTTAATTGGGTGTGCTTAATTTATGAATCTATTTTATATCTTACATATTGTTTAGCTCTTTAGTATTATACTTCATTTAAAAAGTAGAGTGTATAAATAAAATAAGATCCGTATATGTTTATTGTATGCACTTTCCTGCTAAAGTAAATTATGTGTTTGTGTAAACTCAAATTCTGATTCTGATTGCATTTGGTTCTTTAGCACGGTTTAGGCATAATTTAGGCAAAATATAACGGTAGCTAACTAGATTGCCCCAGTCACTGTCACAGAGCGGCTGGGCTCGACACGGCTCGGCTCGGCTCGGCTGCTTGGCACGACCTTGCCGAAAACAAATGAAGGTAGAGAGTGCCCTGCCCTGCTAGTCATGGTTACAAATAGCAACTTCGCTCGGCATTGCACAGTGCAGCTCGTCAGTGGTGCTAAATGTGAAGGTAACAGTAGCTGACTAGCTAGGAACAGCCACGGTCACAGTCATGTAGCGGCGCGGCTCGGCTCAAGGTCAGCTCCGCTCGGCTCGACGGTTCGGCTCTGCGGCTATGAGTGAAGATAACGGTAGCTCACCAGCTAGCCACAGTCACCAAATGCACTACAGTTTAGGCACATGCAGCCTCGGCTCTGCTCTACTTTAATTGGGTGTGCTTAATTTTATATATATTTGATATCTTACATATTGTTTAGCTCTTTAGTAGGCTATTAGGCTTTTTATTTGATTTATACATTCTACTTTTTTAATGAAATCCGTATACGTTTATTGTATGCACCTTTCTGCCACAGTAAATTCTATGTTTGACTAAACTTACATAGCAATAAAAACAAATTCTGATTCTAATTGCCTCTGGTTCCGTTGCACGGCTTAGGCATAATTGAGGCAAAAGATAACGGTAGCCAACCAGCGCAATTACCTAGATTAATAGGCTCGGCTATGCTCTGCTCTGCTCTACTCCACAAAAGTTAAGAAAAAGATGGTGGAGGAAGCTTTTGGAAAGACAAGTGGAATTTGTCACAGCACAGAGAGTTGCAGAGGATGCACAAGCTGTGGGTGTGGCAGGAGCTTTATACCAGTTGTAAAGCTTAAGACAACAAATCTACCCAAGTTCAGTGGCAGCATGACACCCATCGCTGGAGAAAAGACTGGGAAAGCCTGCAGAAGCAGGAGGAACCTTCCAGAACAGCTAAAGTCAATAAAATCCAACTCTTGAATAGCATAGATGGACATTCCCAGTGTGGCTTGTGTGGAACAGCAGCCACAAGGGGCTGACAAGCTGCAGAAAAAAGGGATTTTCAGCTTCACTGACCAGAACTCAGACGAAGAAGAATCATGGAGCTGCCCTGCGAGAAAACACTGAGGTGAAAGCCACTGAGATAAGAAGCAGAGCTGACGGGACTGACCCCATCCCCGATCCAGATACCTCCAGAGGAGAACAGAGCAATGCTGGGAGAGGGCCTTCCAGGGAGGACGCCTGGTGGTTTGGTTATCAAGAACGTTGTTGAGGTGATGAAATTCAGCAGCCCATCCAGGTTGTCTTTGGCAGGGTGTGGCAAGTTTCTAAGAAGTGTCTGGACAGAAAGGGTTAAAACACAAGACAAGTAAAGTGGGTCCCAAAGCACCTTGACAGTAGGGCCAAAGAAGCCCTACAGTGAAAGAACATGCTCTCAAGAGATCTCTTCATAGCAGCCCAGGATGGTGTAGCTTTTCCTGATACTACACTCAACAGATTAGTAGTATACACACACAAATAATCTGGGCTTTTACTTTGTGGAGTTCAAATCTAAACCCTTTCCAGCCAGACCATTCAAATATGAGGACAAAACTGCAGTACCGATTTTGATGTATGGATGGCTACATATTGTCTCAAGAAGCCCACAGAGCAAATCATGAAGGAGTAGAGGGAACTCTGCTTAGGGTGAGGGGAAAGGCCTGTGGTTCAAGGCTACATTGTCTGCAGAATACTGTAAAAAATCTAAAGATTTGCATCTTTTGCATACAAGTCTATTGTGTCAACGTTCCCCAATGCTACACCCTCAACATAGAATGATTCATTATCGCCATCACAGGTGGGTTTGTCTCTTTGTAGTTGGTCGACAGATAGTTGTTTCAATGTGATCTAGAATGCTGCTGTGTTGATCTGCAAAATGACAGCTACACCTTTGCGTGTTCTCATAAACAACGAGATAGCCCCCCAAAACATTGCTGGAAGACAAAACATGAGCATACATTTTGATAAGCAACCAAGTGCCAATTACCTTTGCTATTCGAATGATATCTCGTGAATTCCGACCTTAGATGCAGTAGAATATACACCGAAGTGCGCGATGGCTTTTGTCAGTGTGCCGCCGCAATGAACATGCAATATTCCTGTAAGAACACTCGCCATTTTTCCGCAATGTTCCCATCAAAGAAAAGGGTCCAAATGTATCAAACTTAATAAACTAATCAGTAAAAGTATGCATGGAAAATCTGAAACTCAAAAACTGGTGATTGATTGTGCACAGGTGAACGAGCCCGTTGACCACACCCCGTCAATTCCCAATTATCCTTACATTGTTGTTGAAACGCCCATATTTTGTTGAGTTTCACAATAAACGTATCAATTGATCAGAAATGGATAGTGCAACAAAAACAACGATGAAGAAGATAAACTTTACTGAATGTAAAATGGAGATCTTAATTAGTGAAATAGGAGGAGCATCGTGGTTAGTGGCCTTAGTTATTTGAAGGTTGATGGATCAATTTTTTGATTTACAAGAAAGGATGAATCAAGCCGTTGTGCCCTTATCGGAACATCAAACTGTCATGCATGTATTTATTATTTGCCTTTTGGTCACTCTGTGTCACCTTATTGCATCCATATAGGGCCAACCATAGATATATATACACAGATGTATATATATATCTATGGGGCCAACCTTATTTTAAAAGATGGACGTATAGTCGTCGTGACGTCACCGATTTGTTTGTGAAAGCCCGTTTTGAAGCCTCGATTTTTCCACTTCCTGGTCGCCATCTTGGGTTTTTGGAGCCAGAAGTGACGTGAAGGCGAAGTTCATCAAGCAATGCTGGCCATAGACATGTCTATGATGCTGGCTAGATGTAGCATGATCTTATCCGTTACCCACAATAGGTGCGTTCGACATGACCCGACTTCATGCGGTGCTGCAGCCGGCTGCAGGCGGCTGACTTGAAACAGTGAATTCTGGTTAGACTTTTTTTAGGATGTAGGCCGAAAATGAGCTTCCCCCCTTTCAAAGACCAGCAGCCGCCATTGATTACAATGTATCACATAGGCCTACTGATATTTTTGTCTGTCATAATTTAATTACTAATCTGTCTCTCTCTCTAATATATATTGATAAAAATCATAGTAATAATAATATATTTTGCGTGGTGGGGGGCTCGGGGAGGCTTCTGCCCTGGGCCCCAGATGACCTTAACCTGGCCCTGTGTACACCCATCAGTGGCTGAATGTTTGAAATTAGGACAATGGACAATTTAATTGTCTGTAGGCTATCTGATGGCTGATATGTGGTTACTTTGCACAGTGCCTAAAAACAATTTGTTCTTACAAGTGTCTGCTAAATGACGAAAATATAGGCTAAATGTAAATTTGACAACGTTATCGAAAAGTTGTGTGTGGGGCAAGGGGACCCGGGTGTCATATCTCCATGTGTTTCCTGTCCTGGTCACTTCTGCTGGGACTAGACTGCCTCCCACCCAACACTTCCTGGAGGGAGGGCCATTCCAGCCCACTATCAGACAGGCTACAGTGGAACGTTAACCCTATTTTACGATCGAATTTTACGAGTTTTGTGTGGAGGTGTGGGGTTAGGAAGGGTAGAGCCCTAGAAGGATGGGGGTGTAGGGGATTGGGTTGCGGGAAGGGGTTTGTTGGTGGAATAGTAGGGGTGTGTGGCGTGGGGGTAGGGGTAGGGGATTGGCGCTTCCTTAGACAGGATGCCGTGCTCCTCTAAGAGCCATCCTGGAATAACATGCCTTAAGAGCATCACTGTACCGAACACATACACGGGCACGGGCGCAAACACACACATACACACAATAAACTAAGTGAATGATGATAGCCTATGCATTCACCGTCGCCATGGTGAATATGGGGAAATGTAGGCTATAGCTCAGCGGTAGTCTATTTGGATCAAGCATCGAACGTGTGATTAAATGAACACATAATCATATCACGAGGAAGGCTTGAGGCAGGTGGACGACTGGAGCCAACGGTTGACATAGATTTCATGTACAGTAGCTTATTTGTCCTTGAAGGAGCTCGCAAGGCTGAATCCTGTTAATGGCTGACATTAAACCCATTTCTTAAACCTTACTGATGTAAAAAATAAATAAATCTATAAGCAATTGTTGCTTTCTCTGGTGAAGCCGACACTTAAAAACTTCTGCATGAAATTCCGATTTTTTTGGTGTTAGGACTATCATTCCCTATTTTCAACTATGCACCTGATCCTTGGATTTTTCTTTACTGTATTTTCTAAATGCACCATGTGTATAGGGAAGGCCTATCGCTTTGAAAAAAAAGGGTCTGCTCAATGAAGAAAATGTCAACGTAATCTAAAATGAAGGCCTAATTATGCAGGTTTGAATTCACTCTGTCATACGTGTGTGTTTCCCATGGTCTTCGCAGTCAGATCATGCTGCCGCCTGCTGTTACTCTTCGGCAACTTCAACAACACAGCGCTGTCTTGCTCCATTAAGAACATTAAGGCTACTTAAATAATAACACATATTTTGTAAAATGTTGCATTTGTTTGTTTTACAAGCTATGGTACGGGAAAACAGTGTGGAACGAAAGAAAAGTGTTCCCGTTTCCCTCCGGACGTTTCTATCTGTAGAACGGACTCATGTCGAAAAGATGACATTAGGGCTCAATGTAATTGAAACTATATGGTTGTTTTTAGGAATATTATTTTTCTTGGCTGTATCAATCCACACGATTTCGCTTTATTTGCCTTATGAATGTGAAAAATGTCAAGCTTTCATTTTATTTCAAGACCTAATCCGATACGGTAAAACTAAGAAAAGTAAACGCGACACCTGGCTGCGTGTGTTTGACATCCCAAAAAGGTGACAACTTGTTTGATAGTTTCATAGCGGTTGCCGGACGGGGGGGGTGGGGGGGCAGATTCCAAGCAGATTCCTGCTCGTTGAGCAGGTGCTGATGCCCCATTGTTCCTTTTGAATAGATGGTTCTGGCACTTCTATGCAGTGTCGGTTCTCTGGAACGGATTACTTGTGGTCGTATCCCTTCGTGCCATCCAGTGGGACGAGCCATACCCATCATGGTTGACTGACACACTGAGCTTTCTGGCAGGATCACCAGCGACTCACGGCCAAGGTAGCCGAGCTGCATTTTCTTTACTCCGTAGTGTCTCGTGTTAGAGTCTGACAAGGTATGTGTTGTCTCTAGTTATTTAAATGAATGGGTTATTCAAATGAATGTCTACCAGAGCTCGATAACAATCCATTCATTTGAATCAGATGCGTTGGAGCAGGGAAACATCTAGAACATGCAGGGCATGAGGTTTTCAAGCCATCTCTCCTCCAGCTCCACAGGTGTGCTGTGTGGCGGTGCAGGTGCTGGTGTGGATTCACTGCCTCAGACGACTGGCGGAGTGTCTGTATGTCAGCGTGTTTTCTGATGGTGTCATTCACATGGTCCAGTATGTGTTTGGCCTGGGTTACTACATCCTGCTGGGACTGACTGTCCTTGGCTGGGATCGTATGTCCAGAGGGAAAGGTGAGGGTCGACCTGTTTCTGGATGTCATGTAGCTGCTGTATCTTGCATCACATTCCTGTATGATCCCGCTTAAGAGAGTTCCAACCACAGATGTAAATCACACCTCGGGGACATTTGAGTTACCACCCTGTGATTGGGTGATGCTAGTTGAAGGGTGTATGGTTTCATTAGAAGGTCCTGTGCCTCCGGTGTTAGCCCAGCTGGGTGTGGTCCAGGCGGTTGGAGTGTTGCTGTTCGGCTGGGCCTCCCTGCTCCAGCACCGCTCCCTGATCACTCTAGCTCGCCTGCGGACTGGGGCTTCAGGTCAGCCATCAACTTTCAACCTATCAAGTTCAAAATATGCTAAATCTCATGTTGTACCCGTAGTTTTTTGTTTGCATAATTTAAACTCCTCTTCATGCAGGTGCTGTGGAGACTCTGTCCCACCGGGTTCCCAGCGGGGGATGGTTCGAGCTGGTCTCTTGCCCCCACTACCTGGCAGAGCTGCTTATCTATGTGTCTCTGAGCCTGGTGTCTGGAGGTGTTTCTCTCACCTGGGGGCTGGTCGTTCTCTATGTGCTCTTCAACCAGGTGCTGGCTGCCCTGCTGTGTCATCAGTTCTACAGGAGCAAGTTTGAGTCATACCCACAGCATCGTAAAGCACTGATACCATTTATATTGTGATTTGTTTTGTGTGTTGTAAAACTCATTCTCTTTGATCATTGATAAACAAAGCTGTTTTTAAAATACGGACTGCATTACTCAAAAGACAGGGTTCTGCAATTATACCTGGACCTATACATGCTGTGAATATGACATGTTCCACACAACAATGCCAAAAATAAAATATACATTATTGTATGTTGTGGATTTTTACGAAGTGGAATGGGAATGTGGGTTGGCTGTGTGAAAATAGGTTTATCTTACAAGAAGAAATGGCCTCTGACATCAATAGTGATGCTAAATGTTTAATTAATGCTGCCTGCGCCAAAAGCTTCAGTTACAGTGCGCTTCTGTCAAACTTTGTCGCACAAACTATGTGTACTTGATTTGGTTAATATGTAAATGTGGCTATAATGTTACTGTGGGAGTGGGAAGTATTGCGTCGAACATGAGCCACTGCTTTATCTACTACCTCATCAGCCGTTTCTTGGTAACTTCCTTCTCTTTGCACGTCTGGCAAACGCGACACTTTTTTCCATGACACGTGATTGACAGGTCAAGTGTCCAATTGCAGCAATGCTGAGCGTTTACGTCAGAGTGTTTCTTACACGTTGTCGTTTCTCTGGTCGTACCACTGAAAGAGTTCCTCCTCTTCTAAGTAGCATGTCACCAACTAGATGTGCTCCGAGTCGAAAACATACCGTGAAGTTGACGAGTAGCTTCGCGGTGTGCAGCTTTATTTGACTTTTCTTTTATTCTTGAAGACTTCATATTTATTATTCAATACTTCAGCATTTAAAGACACTTTCCACACCGATCTATTCGAGCCTAATCTCCGCGCTTTGCCTTGTTGAAATGCCTTTCCTGTTCGATGGAAGGGATGAACGCGCTAACAGAAGAGTGATGTGTGTTTTGCTGGCTTGGGTAGTTCTGGTGTTGTTCTCCGTTGGAGTTGCTGGTACTCCAGAGGAACATAAAGCCGTACAGGAACAATTGCCCCAAGAGGTACACTTACCTGCTTCTTAACCAAAACACCTGTTTTGGCTAATTGGCTAACTTGCTAATGGTTGCTAGCTATTGTTTTGAGGACAAGACAGTCTTTCTCACTGCATTGTAGCTGGGGCCTCAATGTGTTTTGAGAAAGCGGCTTTACATAGGTTTGGTGTTATGTTTTGATTGGAAATGATGACAAGAACCACATTTATATATATTAAGTGTTGTTGTTAAAATTACAAACTGACGAGGTTGTAACATTTTCTCAACTCTTCTGTTTTGCTTAGAGCAAAAACAGTGAATTGCTATCAACACACAGAACCAACTAGCTACTACTAGCTAACATGCTGGTTTCCCTCCATACAGAAAGTCCCCACTGTACACCCTATAAGTGTAGTTGGAAGTGAAAATGATCCCAACAAAGGCAACCTGGGCTTCATCCATGCTTTTGTTGCGTCCTTCTCCGTCATCATCGTGTCGGAGCTGGGAGACAAGACCTTCTTCATTGCAGCTATCATGGCCATGCGGTACAACAGGTTCACCGTGCTCGTTGGGGCTATGCTTGCTCTGAGCTTCATGACCTGCCTCTCAGGTAAGAGGGGATGGGAGGAGGGAAGGGTTGGTGAGGCGATGGAGGGGTGGTACGATTAATGGAGAGGGTAAAATATGTTTCAAGACCCACGATAGTCTCGTGATTTGCTAAAGTGGTGCTTCCTTGGAGTGTGTGTGTGTGTGTCGTCTGGGTTTTGTCAGGGCTTCTTTACTGGAAGCGTGTGGTCTGCCTGTTACTGTATTCATTTAGCAGGCGCTGTTACCCCAAACAACATCAACTTCAAATTGAACTGCACTACACACAACTGTAAACACCACTGAACTGTTGTCTGTGTGTCTCAGTGCTGTTTGGCTACGCCACCACCATCATCCCCAGGATTTACACCTACTACGTGTCCACTGCCCTGTTTGCCATCTTCGGGGTGCGCATGCTCCGCGAGGGGCTGAAGATGAGCCCAGACGAGGGCCAGGAGGAGCTGGAGGAGGTGCAGGCTGAGATCAAGAAGAAGGATGAGGAGGTGAGGGCCGGGAAGCCGTGGGGTTATGCCTGGTCATGGTATTATATCAATGTGTGTGTGGGGGGGGAAGCTAGGGAGGGACCTGTGCAGAGGGGTATGGTTAGAGGAGGAAGTGGGGAATATGGCTGGAGGAGGAAGGAGGGGTTAGGGAAGCGTCTGGCTCCGGGGTGTGTTCTGGGTCTGGTCTGAGCTCTGCTGTAGTTCTGGGTCTGGTGTGGCGTCTGGTTCACGTTGGGACTCTTTCAGCTCCAGAGGTCGAAGCAGCAGAACGGCTTGTCGGACGTGGAGATGGGCGCCGGCGCCGGGGTGCAGCAGAGCCGCTGGCGCTACCTCATCTCCCCCGTGTTCCTGCAGGCCCTCACCCTCACCTTCCTGGCCGAGTGGGGCGACCGCTCCCAGCTCACCACCATCATCCTGGCCGCCCGTGAGGTCAGTCTGGGGCCCATCGCCCAAGCCTTGAGCTGGAGCACTCTACTGATCCAGGGCTTAAAGTATTCCGGCACCGTGCCGGATGTCCGGCGTATTTATTTTTTGCGTAATTGATTTTACCTACCAATCACATGAGAGGAATGCAGCTGTTACTGATGTTACAAGCCTATCAGAAGCAGAGCAGGGCCTGGCCACACGGTGTGAATGAAATCCATACGTCACGTCGGCGTTGTAAGCATGGAGCGCAAATTCATGGAACCTGGGGATGATGTTCTACCCATAAAGATAATGGACTCCAAACTCCTGGGTGTGGATACAAGAAGGTAGAGACGGTGAGCCTTTTGGCAGTTGGCGCCAGAAACTGAGGGAGCCTGGTGCTTGTTTCAGCACGTTTTGCAACAGCAACGTTGCAACAGCAATGCAACAAGAACCCACTAGTTCAATGAGTGTAGTGCGTCACCAACACCCTCCCTGTGGTTTCCTTCATAGAAGTATTGATATTTGAACATAAATCGACACGCTATTATTGTGTTGTGCCCTCAGGACCCTTTTGGAGTGGCAGTGGGCGGTACCCTGGGACACTGCCTGTGCACTGGGCTGGCAGTGGTCGGAGGAAGGATGATCGCCCAGAAGATCTCCGTCCGAACCGGTAACGCCCCTCTCTCTGCCTGCCGTGGTTTCCATGCCAGCCGGTCTCTTGTCTGCTCGTGGTTCCTTCATGTTCTCTTTGTTTGGTTCTGCAGTCACGATCATCGGAGGCGTCGTCTTCCTGGGCTTCGCCTTCTCGGCACTCTTCATCAAGCCGGACGCTGCACTCTGAGAAGCTGGACTCGACACTCAATTTGTACATACCTGTAAAAGTTGTTAGACTAGTCAGAGAGGCTGTTCTCTTTGTGAGCGAGTATATGTGACAGGGTACTGTGTGTGTGTGTGTGTGAGAGAGAATGTTAGGCTGTGTGAGAGAGAATGTTAGGCTGTGTGTGAGAGAATGTTAGGCTGTGTGTGAGAGAATGTTAGGCTGTGTATGTGAGAAATTTGAGGCTGTTTGTGTGTGTGTGTGGATGCTGTCCTCTTGTCTTACTCAGTGTTTGATCCCTCAGCTGTCTGAACCAAGAGCCAAGCATACCTCTCCCCCTGTCAGGCCTTTCTCTACTGCCTCCCTCCCAGGACCACATGCATCCTGGCTCGTAGTGATTCGAAATAGCCCTCTGGAGAACCCCCCCCCCTCACCTCCGAGTCCAGGTTCCAGAGACCTGTGCATCGCCGGTCCTCCCCAGCCAGTTCTCCTCTGTTTTCTCCCATTAGCATTCTGCTGCCATGGCAACACAAAGCCACTCCTCCCGTGGACCTGAGGTGTCGATAACACAAGCCGGGTTTACACCTCCAACCATGACTCGCCTGGTTTATAACTCTTAACGGTGACTCCGCTGGTTTGTAACTCCATTCCTCAGGTCAGACTGCGGCTACACTTCCTCTGCACTGTCTGAGCAACACTGGTGTTCAAACCAGGCATCCTTTCCTTACAGTCACCTCCAGTAGAACATGAGACACTTGGCAACAAAGAGATTGTAAAAACCCTGAGCCACTAAGTTACATCTTTTTATTGAGCATGATTTCTAATTTATTTTACAACTCTTGGAGCACAGATTATATGGTTCATGGTTGTACTGTAATTGTTTTGTGTTTTTAGGCTAAAGAGTGTAGGCGAGTGGGTATATTTTGTGGCTTGTGCACATGGTAATGCTACTGTCAATATTTGACAGGTTGTATCGTAGAGACGAAAGTGCTAGTCACATCGATGTACCTTCGATTCCTGAATGCCTGTCCTTCAGAGCTCAATAAAGCCCTTCTCATTTAGGCTGTTCTGAAGTCAGATGTTGTTTGTGAATGACAGTACCACTTACAATTCATGCAGCGTGGTAGTATCCCTACAAACAGAAGCATTTACTAGCATATGTAGGTGAAATCTGGGACCTGGTTAAGGTTAGTTACAGGTACTAATCTGTGGGCATCTGGGAAGCCCTTTTGCGACACTGCTTATAAAAAGGACTGTACAGATCAAATGTGATTAGACTTATCTAACCGTTTCAACAGCAGTAAGCCACCATTACAAGATGTGTTTTGAGTCAGCATTTTCCAGGTTTATGGTAAATTTTGCATCCTTACCCGGATTAAAAATGCTAATTAATATTGTCACATGGTGCATGAAGACAAGTGGTGGGTTTTTCAAAACGAATATTCCTACTCGTCACACGTTACTTCTAAATTGTAATTTTAGACCATAAAATATTGGAGAGTTCATATTTATTGGGCCCTTGTAACAAACATGTCGACGATGACAGTAAAATCCAATTAAATATAAACGCTTTCAGTTTTGCAGTCCCATCTCCAAGCAACAGCCGGCACAGTCCATGTGTGTCAGTTTGTTTAAAAGCTCTGGGGCGGGGGAATGACAGTTTGACATGAACATGATTTTATTCACACACGTCCAGGCGTACGTGTCGCTTCAAATCTTTCGGCTATCTCTTGATCACTTTTCCCCCCGCCCGTCTGTCACGATTTGGTCTTTGTGCAAACGAGTTGTCAGTGATATTGAATTACATTCATTCAAGGGCTGCACTGCCTCATCCTGTACCTCCGGACCTGCATAGGGCAGGCTGTCTAACTGGTATCTCTCTGCATGAATGGTCCATGTCTCTCCGGAGAGACCAGCCTCGCGTGTGTCCTACTCGACCTCACACTGCCAGTCCAGCTGAGGTGAAGACCACTCAGTCCTCGGCCTGCCTGCAAAACTACAACTGTGTTCAAACTGGTTTGGGAACTGCAAGATCAGAGTTGTGCCTATACGACAGCCGCCAGAGGGTGTGATGGTGGGTGGGGGGGTTCCTGCATTGTGAACTTGAGATACTGCAACATGAAGTCGTCACCGTCGTCAAGTTGTTACCGTGCAAACTTGTGCAACCGCAACATCACTGGCAACAGTGACATAAATATGTTAAGAGATCTGTGACCGTTTAAAACACGATAGAATGCATACAAAATCTGAGGTTATTCCTATAGCAAAATATGACATCTTTAGGACAGGAAATGTGTGGCGTTAATCCCCTGGAGTGTCACTTGGGTAACATCCTGGACTTTCGCCGTTGTAACAACCCTGGAGGTAAAAGAATAATATCAGTCTTTTCGGTATTAAGAGCTGTATGTACTGACCTACAAAACACTACACTGTGTATAAAAATATTACATGTCTATAACATGTCTGTAACGATGATGTAGATCGATAAATTTCAGTAGAGTTGCAGACAGAGTGAGTATTAAACAAACTGTGACACAGACTGCAGCTGTCGCTCTGCTGCACAGTCCAAACCTTCTCTCTGCTCCCGTTAGAAAACAGCATATCCAACGCTACAAATAACAGCACACATTTAATTTCATGCAGCATCATATAAAATATTAGTTCTCTTTCTTTTTGTCCATACAGTATATTTACATATTATTTTACATATGTGTACAATCACAGCTCAATCCACTTTTTCTAAAATTCTTTTCGGACCCATGAATCGGTATGACAACAACAGCATGTCTGCAGGAGAGTCTGTCCTCTGAGGAGCCCCAACACTGGAGCACTGAGATGACCCGACAGGGCCCACAATCTGTATCAAGGAGAGAGTCTGCTGTGGGAGTCTGGAGCCATGGCCTGGACTTGGGGCGAGTCTCTGGCCTGGACACCTCTCTCTGGGGGGGGGGGTGTCTCTTCAGGCGTGTGTCTCTGGACCCCGGTATCTTGCACCTGGTTCCTCCCGTTCGACTGGACTCCACCACACATACCATGGAGTCCATGTGTGTTCGGTGGTTGCCCAGTTACTGAGGCTGTGTGCTGGAGCGGTCGGGCATGCTGTCTGCCCTGTGAGAGGATAGCTGCTGTTGCTGCTGTTGCTGCTGCTGCTGTTGCTGCTGCTGCTGTTGTTGTTGCTGAAGTTGGTGTAGTTGCTGTTGTTGAATTTGTTGTTGTTGTTGGAGCTGTTGTTGCTGCTGCTGATGCTGCTGCTGCTGCTGTTGGAGCTGTTGTTGCTGCTGCTGCTGGAGCTGCTGCTGCTGGAGCTGCTGTTGCTGCTGGGCCACAGTGCTGAAGGCCCCGGGCTGGGGCAGAGGGAATGCTGCCTGCAGGATGAGCTGGGTGGGCTGGCTCCCATGCAGCAGACGAGGAGCCTGGGGGAGGGGGGGGGAGGGGGGGGAGAGAGGAGTGTGAGAGGAGGGAGAGTGCAAGGGAAAGAGATGGAGGAGTGTGAGAGAGGGGAGAGGAGTAGGAGAGAGGAGCAGGTGGGTAAGAGCGTACCTGGATGAACTGGGGCTGCTGCTGGGTAAGCTGGGCCTGGCCTTGCTGCACGCCTGGAGCCTGTTGCCCCTGCGTTTGCCCCTGGTTCTGCGTCTGCTGTTGCGCCTGGTTCTGCCCCTGGTCCTGGGGTTGCTGCTGGGCGATGCTGATGGTCTGTGTCTGGCCTCCCTGTGGCGCAAATGCAGTCACCACCTGACCCATGAACATGGTGGTCGGAACCATGACCGCTCCACACCCCATTGGACCGGCCACCAGCTTAGTCAGGAGCTGTGAACCAGCAGGGAACCTGGGAGAGGAGGAAAGGAGAGAGAGGGCGAGGGGAGCGAGAGAGAGAGGAGGGATTGAACGAAGGAGAGAAAGGCGGAGAGAAACGGCAGTAGTAAGAGAGTGCATTTACAGTGTACTGTGAGTAGTAGCTACTGTAACATGTGCTGGGGTGATTCAACGTCTCCACGGCAACAGCCGCTGCGACGCTGACTCGGGTCCGTACCGGATCTGCCCTGAGCGGTCCTGAGCAAAGGTTGCCACGGCAGCGGCGTTGGGGCCGGAGTTCTGGGCCAGGCTGGTGGCAATCTGGACCACGCCGGGCTGGCCAGGCTGAGAGATCATCATGGTGTTGTAGAGAGACGCAGGCAGAACGCCCTGCTGGGCCTGCAGGGGAAGGGACGACCTCTGAGAGACACACACACACACAGTCAGCTCTGTGGTCTAGACATGTGCATTCCTGCTAATTCCTTCAGGAATATTGGAATGAGGTATGTGGAAGGAGGATATGTGTGTGTGTGTCAGACAGACTGCGAGTTGTCGTGAGAGGTGTGGAGGGCTGGACTGACCTGTGTGAGGGCTGAGCTCTGCTCTCGTAGCAGGCCCTGTGCCTGGGCAGGCTGCTGTGTGCTCTGCAGGCCTGCCACCACCTGGCCCTGCATGGTGACGGCGCCCCCCGGAGCCACGGAGGCCCCCGGAGCCAGCTGCACCGCGCCAGGCTGCAGGAACATCTGCCAGAGAGGGAAGCCAGAGTCAGGCTGGGACATTCGCACAGGCACGCACATGTAGCCCCACTAGAGGGCCCTGCTGTGGCTGTGCTCTCACCTGCAGGCCCTGCCCGTGGACCTTCTGGAGCTCGTCCTGGATCTGCTGCAGCTCCTGCTGCTGCCGCTGGATGTTGGCCTCGATCATGCGAGTCCTATGCTCCAGCTGCTCCTTCAGGTGCTGCATGGCGTCCATCTGGCTGGAGAACTGCAGCATGGGCTGGCCGGAGGGAGGAGAGGAGAGAGTTAGGAGGCAGGGTCTAGATGACAGCCCTTGGGAGGGATGGCGTGTTCGAGGCTCGGGGTCTCGATCCCATCCAACATTGGAGGGAGGACAGTGCCGATTCAGTGGATCTTACCTGGATACTTGGCTGAATCTGCTGTTGTTGTTGTTGCTGCTGCTGTTGTTGTTGTGGCTGTTGTTGCTGCTGCTGCGACACCAGGGACGTTGCCGTGTTCTGCCCGGTGTTTTGGGAGCTCATAGACTGCTGTAGAAGGCCAATCAGAGGCACCACATCAGAACCCCGTGACCCCCCGCCCACCCCATAATCTCACGCAGTCACACAGCAACGGCATCTAAAACAGACCTGGCTGCTGATAGACGACCTCCGCTGCGATGTTCTCTCGATGGCGGGCTGGCGTGCGGGCGCAGTTCTGTCTGTCTGCACCTTGGTCTGAGACGCTGAGGGACACACACACACACACACGCTTATTTCTGAGGAACTGGTGGGGTGGGGGTGATTAAGGAAGGCTGTGTTGTGGGTGGTGTGAAGGTGAGGATGATGAGGCGTGCGATATGGTGTGAATGTGACGGTGTGCGTGTGTGTGACGCTGTGCGTGTCTTACAGCCAGGGTCGGACACGGCGGTGCGGGAGGAGGACTTGAGGGAGCTCTGCGAGGAGGCGGAAGGCGTGCGGCTGCGGTCGAAGCGTTCCAGCGCCTCCTTCAGACCGCACGTGTTTAGCTGAGACTCGGAGCCCGAGTCCTGACCCTGCTGGACCAGAGACACCAGTCAGACACACTCACACACACCCTGCTGGACCAGAGACACCAGTCAGACACACTCACACACACCCTGCTGGACCAGAGACACCAGTCAGACACACTCACACACACCCTGCTGGACCAGAGACACCAGTCAGACACACTCACACACACCCTGCTGGACCAGAGACACCAGTCAGACACACTCACACACACCCTGCTGGACCAGAGACACCAGTCAGACACACTCACACACACCCTGCTGGACCAGAGACACCAGTCAGACACACACACACACACATACATTGACCCTGCTGGACGCAGAGACACCAATCAGACACATATCCCACTCATATTGAGAACTAATGAACAAAAACACCTCCTTTTTCCCCCATTTGACAGGTCAATGGGCTATCCACCACAGCATCCTGCTCGACCTGATCGTCTTAGTCACCTTCTCGGCAGAGATCTCCGGGAGGGCCTCCTCGATCCCCAGCTCCCTGCGCTGCTCCACCCTCACCTCGGCGTAGCTGCGGCACACGGGACACACACAACGCCCTCGTCAGCACCCCAGCAGCTGCACTGGCACACCGGCTCACACTGCGGCCCCTGTTCTCTTCACGTCCTACTGCGTGTATGATCGTGGTGGTTGTACCCTGCTGTGTCACTGCAGTTGTGTCCTATTGCGAGGGCCACCTCTTCCTGCGTGACGTTGGTGGTCATGGCTTACCTCACCACCGTGTGTGTGCAGACGATGAACTCGGGCCGGGAGTTCCACTGGTGGTAGGTGATGTAGTAGTGCGTCTGCAGCCAGATCCACTGCTGGCCCTTGGTGAGAAACCTGTAGTAGCACGACTTCCCCTTCCCATACTGCAGTACTGTGAGAGAGAGAGAGAGAGAGAGACACACAGAGAGAGAGAGCGAAAGATAAAGAGAGAGAGGGAGACAGAGGGAGAGAGAGAGACCGAAAGATAAAGAGAGAGAGGGATACAGAGGTAGAGAGAGAGAGACCGAAAGATAAAGAGAGAAAGGGAGACAGAGGGAAACAGAGGGAGAGGAAAGCCAGACAGGCAGGCAGGGTGAGTCGAGCGCAAAGTGACACCCGGTGCATGAGGAGCCGAGCTCCGGGCAGGTGCGGCAGCGGGAAGACAGTCTCACACTGCTCGTGACACTTGGCCAGCGTCTCCAGGTCGTCCACGTGGTAGTAGTCGTACCCCGAGGTCCCCAGCACCTCGAACGGCAGGTAGCCTATGATGGGAGGCGCCCTGCGGAGGTAAACAACCACGCCCGTCACTCCACTGGGAACACACACACAGAGGACGCTGCACGGGGGAATGGGCTGCGCCGACACAAGTTGGATGTTGGGGTGCAGAGCGCACCTGTGGTCCAGGAAGAGAAACTTCCACTCCAAGCTGTGCCTGGAGGTGAACTCCTCGTTCGGCTCGTCCACCGTGCACATCTCCTGCGGAGACACAGGGAGGGAAGGTGTGATGCCACGCGGAACTCTCCCAGACACAAACGCACGGTGCGATCGGGACTCCCTACCTTGATGAACTGGGGTTTGGCTAATCTCACAGTCGCTATGAAACACACTCGGTCCCCGAACGACGAGTGGAGCGATCGCTGGATGACTCCGTCGAAACCGTTCAGAGTAGAATTAGGCACTGCAGGTAGAACAGAAGGTTGTGGGTAGGTAGGTAGGCCTGGGCGATGTGGAGCCCTCTCTGACACGCTCTCTGGCTTGTAAAAAGAGGGCTTTGCACATCAAATCTGACTGGATTTGATAGGTGGAACGACCGTTTCACCTGGTTCGGAGGCGCACCAGCCGGTGACTGAGGACCAGATGAACTCACCATTATTCAGGGACTTGAAATTCCCAATGAATTTGACGTACTCGTACACGGGAGGCTCTTTGGGGTTGATGGCTCCTCGGAGCATGTGGCAACAGAACTCCAGCTGGTTTTTAGCTGCAAAACCAGACACTCCTGTTATTCACACCCAGGTCTACCTGGACTCGGGTTCGACCTCAGTCTATCTGGACTCGGACTAGGCCCAGGCCTGGATTAGGGTGAGAGGTCACTTACTCTTCATGTACTCTGGGGTGAGCGGCTCTCCTTCCAGGACGTGGGAAGACAGGGCCTTGTACACATCTGAGTGCTCCGCCGCAGGGAGGAAGTTCAGCAGGTTCTGATCCACCAAGTCAGACTGTAACACACGCGCACACACACACACGCGTATACACACACACACGCGCGTATACACACACACACACGAATGCACACACTCATGGACTACTGACATAGGAAGGTCACAGACATCTGCCTACAGTCGGCCTTGGTTTCGTCCTTACACTCGTTACTCTACAGCAGAACAGCAGCATCCCTCCTGGTTTAGCTACAGACCAATTCTAATAAAGGATACTCACAGGTAGGTGTTCCAGCAGCGAGGTGACACTTTCAGAAACGTAGATGATGTTCCCATCGGTCATGATGGCCAGGAAGAAGCCATCCAGAGCCTGCAGTTACACACCGTAACACGCTGTTACATACCGCAACGCAACGTCACACGCCACAACATGGGGGAGAGTCGTTCATGAGTCGTTGCATGAAACACTGGTAGAGCTCTGCCCTTTGGGTGCTTCTGTACTGAATCTTCTGTACGTTCTGTATGGTTGTGGGGCTGGATGAATGAGATGTTGTGACGTGTAGATGAAGCACTGCAGTGTCTCACCTCCAGCATCAGCTGAGTGAACTCTTCATTACTGAGGAAAGACGGTTTCCAGTCCTGGCGGATTTCACTGGACTCCGACTGAGCAGCGATTTCTGAACAGGGGAGATGACATTCAGGACTACCGGCACATTTAATACATACACCCGGGGTCAGGGTTACAGGGTCAGGGAACAAGGTTGCAGGGGTGAGGGTCTGTGTCACAGGGATTGGGGTCACTGGGGTCAGGGCTTTACCTTTATGCTTACGCAGGAAGTCAATGCTCTTCTGCAGGATGGTGGACTTGTCCATCTTGCGTGTGTTGCCAGGCAACATGGTGCCCAGCTCCTTAATGAGAACATTGAACTGGTCTCTCCTCTTCTTCTCAGACTTGTTCCGGGACACGCTGGGGGTTCAGAGTTCAGACGGGTGGAACCACTCGTGTCCGCTTATCACACAGTTCTTTTCATCCCTACTTTCTACAGGCACTTTTTGTACGACACTTTGGATAAAAGTGTCTGCCAAATTCATCAAATGTAACATTTCTGCAACAGGAGCATCTCAGTGACTCACCGAGGAAAAACGTGACCAACACTTGAGGTCTTACCACAGTGCCCCGGGTTCAATTCCAGGCCGGGCCCTTTGCTGCGTGTAATCCTCTCTGTCTCCCCCTGCCCTTCCTGTCTCTCTCATACTGTCATCATCATTCTTTCTTTTTTTTTAAGCAGAAATGCCTACAAATATTTCTAACAAAAACATATCTTAATATTACAGCAATGGTTACTTGTACTCCACAGTGCAGCTTCTCTTGATCAGGACCTCACCGTTTAGCTTTGTCTTTTTCATCTTCTTCCATTAATCCATCAAAGATACTGCCGTCATCCCTGCAAGGGAAACAGCACTTAATCCACAAACCAACCCTTCACACACAGAGACTGAAGCAGTGGCATGCTAACCTCACACAACCCTGCAGCTTCACACTAGGATGAACCCTGGTGCAACTTCACTAAGATGAACCCTAATGAACCCCGATGCAGCTTCACACTAGGATGAACCCTAATGAATCCTGATGCGGCTTCACTCTAGGATGAACCCTAATGAACCCTGATGCAGCCTCACTAAGATGAACCCTAATGAACCCCGATGCAGCTTCACTCTAGGATGAACCCTAATGAACCCTGATGCAGCCTCACTAGGATAAACCCTTATGAACCCTGATGCATTCTCACTAAGATGAACCCTGATGAACCCTGATGCAGCTTCCCACCAGAAAGACCTCCAGTGCTACTCAGCCCTGGCAGGAGAGGGCGCTGGACATAGCCAGGCTATATTTAGAGTGGACCCTGTGCTCAGTAACTCAGCTGGAATCCATAAGGACAGAACAAGGGTGCAGAGGGGAGACCCGTGCTCAGTCAGCCGACCCAGACTGGCGTCACCCAACCAACTGCTTTTAGAACTCTAACACAGAGCGTTATTAAAGGGTAACGACACTTCCAAACTTTTTTTCAGGTAGACCACTGTGGTTAATATATATTATATATATATATATAATATATATTATATATATATATATATATATATATATATATATATATATATATATATATTGGTCTTGATTCTTACAAATTTAGAGAAAGTATTTTTAGGAGGCTTTTTGTGTGTGGTGGTCAACTGTGTTTTTTTGTTAATGGGGAGGAACAAAGAGATGCCAGAGCAGTGACGTTGGTCTGTGTGTACGTTAAGGGCGTGTTGCTGATGTACTGTAGGCCCTTCCTGAGGTAGGGTGACTGTACACATGACAGCAGGGAGGTGGGTGCAGCCCTCCAGCCCCACAGAAAGGGAGCTGAGCCAGGCTAGGTCACGCCTCACCTCCCCCTCAGATGTGAGTCACCACCAGATCCCTCTGGAATTGGCCACATGTATGTGCCTGCTCGTGTCATTCGTTCTGTGGTTTAGCCCTCGCCGCAAACTGATATGCATATGAGATTAGAATAACCCAGGCTAGACTAACCCAGGTAACACTAACCCAGGTAAGACTATCCCAGGCTAGAGCACAACCAAGCTCGAGCTAACCCAGGTTCTAAGGGATGGAGCCAGGCTAGACTAACCCAGTTTGGTGTAACCCAGGCTAGACCCAGGGCATGGGTGTGTCAGCAAATATGCTATCTATTGTTGCACAGCCCACGCTTACAAACACACACTACAATTCAAACAAACCTTCATCCCCTTTACCTACAGGCCCTTGACATAGCCCCAGGCCCAGCCTCAGACTCTAGTTCCAGTCCCTATACCACACTCTAGTCCCAGCCCTAATGCCTGACTCTAGTCCCAGCTCTAGCCCCAGATTCTTGTTCCAACCCTAGTACTAGATTCCAGCCCCCATCCCAGACTCTAGTCATTCAATCCTAGCCTCCTATATCAACTGTGAGGGCACACACAAAATCACGAGCAACAAGACACTCAAAATGGGGCTTGTCCGAGCTGTCGGCTAATCCTCGGATTAGGACAGGAGATTCCACACTGCAGGGATACGGAGCTTCATTCACCCCAGCCCAGGCTGGCTCTATTTAGGAGAAATACTGTACGCTGTAACTATGAGAAGCGCTGGAGGTGTAAAGGACAGTGAACAGTTGTTGGTTTCTGTTTGGTTTGTTGTGATATGCCTGTTGGGGTTTGATGGGGTCGTGACAGTCATCTTTCCATCCATTCTGAAGCCAACAGACAATGTTTGTTGGGGTTTGTTGGACATTGTTGGTGCAGTGTGACTGTGCACTAAGCATAGTGGCGTGCTTGACTCACCGGTCTATGCTAGAGGTCATGTTGTGGGCTGTTCAGGGTTGCCGTGGTGGAGAGGGTTTTTTTAACCGTGAGGTAGACATTGGTGAACAAGCCTAGGAGGTGAAACCATACATGAAAGAACGTCACATTCATCTTTTTCTACAGACGTGTACTTGAAATTTACATTCCCATACTTACAACAACTTAAATATATGTATGTTTGTACTTATACTGGTATACTTTAAGAATAATATTGTATACAATTAAAAAGGTATATTTTAAATAATTGTATAATATTTTGTTGCATGGGGTCTCACCTCTTGTCCTGCTGGATTGAGGCGAGGGCGTTGGGGGGCGGGGCAGGGGGCACGGGGGGTGGGGGGGCTGTGTTGGAGCTAGACAGATACAGCAGGAGGCGCTGCAGGGTTCACCACTGGCCAGCTCCCGGGTCAAAGGTCAGAGGTCACAAGGAAGGCGTTGCTGTGCTGTGTTTTCCGTCTGCTGCGCGTGGTGAGGTGCCACATGACAGCTACATGGGAGGACCTGCCAGGTCGGAGGTCAAAGTTCAGGGGTTGGGACAGGTCAGGGGGTCAGGACAGGTCAGTGGTCCTGGGTTTGGGGTGGACAGTCTGAGGTCCAGCAGCAGATCTGGCCTGAGAAACGCACAGGAAGGTCACCAGTCACATGTTCTGTCTGGGAGCCCTCACAGAACCAGAAGACTCCTTGTTGCTTCTCGGATCTGGAAAAGAACACGGGACACATTAACGTTTGACCCCAAGTCACACACAGCCTGCACATGCCCCTGACTCCGAACTTGACCAAAGCTTTACAAACACACAACCCTGCACTGTCTCCACACACACACACACACACACAGAGACTGTATACGCACAAAAGCCCTGTAAACAAACACACACCCACAAAAGTCCACAAATATTTCTGACTGACTGACTGACAGCCTCATGGTGTCAAGTCAGATTTGCGGGTCAACATTGGAACTCGGCTTGAACGCAGGATGTTTCATTGCGGAGAAAAGTGGCTCAACGACAGTGGAGGTTCAGCCCACAGCCTGAACAGGGACCTGGCTATATACAGCAACAATCCAAGACATCACAAACATTTTATGAGCGTCAAATAGATCCCATGCTTTATATGAGTCCATGTCAGGGATCAGTAAGCAACACCAAGCTATGGGGCGGATGTTCAGGAGTCTGTGTGATACAATACTCCTGATTGTGAAGGTAGTCCAAAACCTTTGACTGCACTGCACCAGCTTAATGCACCCCAGACAGATTGGTAGAGAGAGAGCTCCGCGGTGGGAACGAGGGGATGGGCAAGGAGGCGCTGGGAGGAAGTGTGTCACGGTCCGCTGACTCCGAGCTATGACGGCCTCGCCACACGCGAGTCCCTCGCCGCACGTGACACGACCTGCACGCTCAAATGGCTCAGGCACAAACACAAAACTCCACGGAGAATCAGGTCTCCAAACAGGTTTTATAACATAATGACCCTCCGTCATGGCATAACTGTTGCCTGGACACATCTGGGTCAAGATAAGGGGCCTGTGGACAATTGGTCAGATCCCCTACTAGACCTGAACTCATTGTGCGATTAATTCCTCTAACGTGTCAGGAGAGACAAACAGATGTATTCATAGGCGTCATCGTTGTCATCTGTGGAAACATTACTTGTTGTTGACTGGAGAAGTCCCGGATGATAACTGCGGTATGTTAGAACCATGGAGATGAGAAACTGGAAATGGAAAGAATGGACAGGAAACAGGAAGACAGCATCAGAAGAAGCAGGGAGAGGACAAGATCCAAGAAAGCAGGAAGCACAAAAAGGACAGCACCCGCGGAAGCAGTACAGCTCCAGATGAAGCAGGAAACAGGAAGAGGACCGCTCGAGAGGAAGCAATAAGACAGCATCATAGAACGTAGGAGTTAGGGAGAGGACAGCTCCAGAGAGCAGCAGCAGTTCTAGGCTATAGTTGTGTAACTGTGACACCACAGTGCTTCACTCACCCGCTGACCCAATGACCTAGTTTTTAGTTTCCTACTCCTTCCACTCAAGCTGCCCTGCTCTGGCCGATCATAATACTCGAATAATCAATGTTCAAACCCCTAGGAGCCAATCCCTTTTCAGAACAAGCAGCAATTAGCCCTGAGCAGCCCATAGTAGTCCAGTTTGGCATATCACAGCATTCCTCAACCTATGAGGCTGAGTAAAGGCAGACCCAGAGGAGCCAGAGAACAGGAGACAGGGAGGGAAGAGAAGTGCAGAGGAGACAGGGAAGTAGCAGGGGAGAGAGGTGGGTTGAGGACAGAGCAGGGCAGAGGGGACAGGGAGAGAGAGGGGACAGAGACAGAGAGGGGACAGAGAGGGAGAGAGAGCAGGGGGGAAGAGGGGGACAGGCAGGGAGGAGGGTGGGGGACAAGGAGGCAGATGGGTGGGGAGGAGAACAGGAGGGTAGAAGTGTTCAGGGAGCCGGCAGCTTCAGCCAACCCAACATGCCACGCGTCTCATATTTCCTCAGCTTCCTCTCCGCCATCCCGTGTTCACACGCCCCTCACCAGACGGCTCACAAGTAGGTCAGCAGAGCTGTGAGGATGGAGCATCCTCGTCTCCACCGCGTGCACGCAGGATCCGTAACGCCATAGCAACCGTACCACCATGACGGGTAAAAATAGCTCAGTTGAATTCCTCCGCACGGGATCCTCTCTCCATCCCTGACAGCATTCCCTCTTCCCCTCCTCCGTGTTCCCTCCATCCCCTGCAGCGATTTATTGATTTATGATTTGATTGACTTATTCCTATTAGGTGTTTGCTCCATGTTTGGACAGCCAGGTAGAGAGCAGGTAGAGATTGCAGGTAGAGAGAGCAGGCAGTGTCCAGGTGAAAGCTGATGTTAGAAGATATTACCATACTAACCAGAGCCCACTGAGCTCCAACAACCAGCCGACCTGCAGCCAGTCAGTCTCAGAGCTAGAGAACCTACTACTCTACTAGAACATCTGGAGAACATCTCACTGTGCCAGTAGAACATATGGAGAACATCTCACTACTCCACTAGAACATCTGGAGAACATCTCACGACTACACTAGAGCACCTGGAGAACATCTCACTGTGCCACTAGAGCACCTGGAGAACATCTCACTGTGCCAGTAGAACATATGAAGAACATCTCAATACATCTCACTACTCCACTAGAACATCTGGAGAACATCTCACTACTCCAACGCGTGCACACAACCCATACCCAGACAACCCATAAACACAGAAAAGTGTGATGTCATGGAGTGCCTCAGAACACACAAATACGTCAAATACACACTAGGCTATGACGTACACAAGCAAACACGCGCAGGTTAACACAATGTATTCATTTAGTACACGCATACACACACACAACAAATAAGGTCTTCATTTAGCAGGCGCATACACACACTGAACAAACACATCCCCGGGCTTACTCACAGAAGGTATAAAGAACAGCACCTCTGAACGTGACATCCACACCGTGATAGGGGCGTACCCAGCCAGACTGTGCTTCCTCATTATTCAACTGTCGTTTCACCTTGATGACCTATGCTTTAGAAGACATTAAGCTTTAATTCCGTCTCACAGACATTGTCCACGGAAACTCCACCAAGAAACCATTCGTCTCCGCTGTTCTCTCTAAGGGCCGAAAAAACCCTTATATACTCTACTCTGGGTGTGTAAAGGGACGCTCATTGTTGCGTATTTTCAAGAAATGTCCATAACTCGTCAATGCAATCCAAACGTATGGCTGTGTTTTATCAGAAGGCAGACGTTTCACAGCTCCTGCACGGCAGCCTATCAGTGTGTAGCACGGAAATCAGGAGCACGCCCACCCTCAGGGGACAGATCCGTAGACATACACAGGGGTGTGAAGCAGCAGTAGGGCTGCCCAAGACCCAGAGCTGTACAGCCAGCTGTGCCTCCACCCACTCACTCACTCACTATGCTCCAGGGCCACAAAGTGACTCTTTGTTCGGTGTTCCTGCATCCTAAAGCCAGCAGACGGGAATGTCTGACAGACCAGCAGCATCTTTCACTGGCTGGAGGAGGAGGAGGACCCTATGTTGGAAGGAGGGTGAGGAAATGGAGGAGAAGGAAGAGGAGGGTGAGGAAGTGGAAGAGCAGGAGGAGGAGTAGGAGGAGTAGGAGGAAGGTGAGCAGGAGGAGGAGGAGTAGGAGGAAGGTGAGCAGGAGGAGGAGGAAATGCCCCTCAGGGCATCTGAAATGTAACCTCCACATGAACTCAGAACGAGCCCAGTCCAAAGGCAGACTTTATTGCTACCGATAAACAAAGCATTTCCGAATGCCTTTCTAAATCCCAAGTCACCTGCTGCTACCTCCTCAACATGACTCAGCACAGTGCACAGTCGACCCACTATTCAAGGCAACAATAAAACACATAGGGCTGTCACAAGAAGGGAAATGTGGACAGAACCTCAGGATCCACCCAGGATGCGTTTTTTTTTTATCAATATCAAAATCAATCAATCAGACACCTGTCAAGGACTGGGGTGGGTCACTACTCTATCTGGTTGTGTGACTATGTCGTTGTTGGGTTGTGTGGATATGTGGTTGTGTGGTTATGAGGTACCCCCAGTTCAGCATTTGGAGCTCCAGCTAGCTGCCTGGCAGTCCCAGAGCTTCTGATGAATAACAGCTAAAACATCTGGGTCATTCAGGAGGTTCCGACAGCATCCAGGGACAACACAACACACATCAGACATACAGACAGGCAGGCAGGCAGGCAGGCAGGCAGGCAGGCAGGCAGGCAGGCAGGCAGGCAGGCAGGCAGACCTGTCCTGCTTCCAGCACAGAGGCTCCGCCTCAGACAGGACAGTCGTTAAGTCCGGACAAATATCAGATAGGGAGTCAGATGGCTGAGCGGTTAGGGAATCGGGATCACTCCGAAGGTTGCCGGTTCGATTCCCGGGAAAAATTACGTTGTGTCCTTCGGCAAGGCACTTCACCCTACTTGCTTTGGGGGGAATGTCCCTGTACTTACTGTAAGTTGCTCTGGATAAGAGTGTCTGCTAAATAACTCAATATAAATATAAACACAAGCTTCCTCTCCTGCAAGCACATGAAAGTACAGTGTGTGTCATTGGGTGTCTGTATGTGTCTGTCTATGCGCAACTGAATAAACAATATAGAGAGAGCAGGTATATGTGGGTGGTGAGAGTGAGTTAAAGTGAAGAGAGAGATATGAACCTCTCCAGGAGGGGAACCCTCACCTTCAGTTCTACCAGGGGGGAACCCTCACCTAATAGTTACTATGGTTTAGATCTGTGATATCCAACACACGATACACCTTGTGATGATGCCACAATTAAGCCATTTCAGACCCTCCTCCTGATGACATTACACAGACCTGACCCTGCTTCTGGTGACATCACACAAATGGGGACGTCACGCAGGGCTTCCCTAGCGTATTCCCGGCTTCACCTCGTGGCTTCTCGGAGTCCGAGCAGAACCCAATGAGCAGCAATCCAGCTGTAGCCTTTGCATCCTGACAATCAGTCTCATCATAAATATTCTTAACCTAAACACAAACTTTGCGCACCTTGAATGTGCACTAGCATAATAAACCCGACGTTCCACGTCAAGTTCATGAACTGTCAACAAACATAAAGCCTTGCTAAATGTTCTGAAAACACTAAACATCTCTATCGTTTGCAGAGAAAGTTAGAAGGCTAATGCCCAAATTCTCCAGGTATAAATGCAGTTTCGTGACATGACAACAAGGAAAATGTGAAACGAGTAATGGCCTGATAATCAAATCACATCTGGTGAAGTCACATCTATGTAGCCAATTGATTATTGATTATACCTCTTCGCGCACAGGCGCTTACTCGGTCTGCTACAGGTTGCTCCCTCATCCTTAAGAACAGCGAGAGAAAGCACTCGAGGTCAATTGGATTTCTTTGCACTCAGCGTCCAATCCCCGTCCAATAACATTGCCCAGGTAAAACAATAACAACCACTTTCAATACTCACTGTACTCAGGTGCCATGTGACTGCACGCTTTCACAAAGTCAGCACCACTTAGACATGAAATGTCAGCTAACTAGCTATTGCGGAGAGCTCAAGTGCGCGAGCTGTCATCTGAGAGTTGGATACACGCAGCCGAAACTAACGTGTTTCATCTCTCAGACAAAACCAGGGGAACTGTAAAGGAAACAGGCTATTTATACAGCTAAACATGGTATTGTCATTCAAATATAAACGTTAGAGAGCAAAGCGAGGAACGTTTTACATGTAATAATATTTGCGGCGCGTTATACAGTAAGGACAAGCCCCCCGGTTATTTCTCTTCTACATAAGGAATGTGGGTCACCAGGCCTTATGAATCAAGAAAGCATAGCAAGAAAAACTGCTCTTTATTCCTTCGCAATACCACTACTCCGAAAGACAACAACATTCGAACACATTGCATATATGTTACGATAAATGTCACGCTCGTACCTTGAATGTTTCTCCGTCCGTCGGGATTTTATTGCTCCAATTTATCGCGAGCAGTGGACGGCTCCGCTGTGCGGGGCTGAACTCAGTTGGAACAACAGCTAGGCCTACGACTGACTCGAAACGCGCATGCCCAGTTTAACATCAGCTTTTTTACGATATTAGAATAATAAAAAGCGTTGACACATTGAAATAGGTATGTGACCTACAACACAGTTTAATTGAAATGATAACTGACTCAGTTCGTGATCGTATATGAATCGCATTTGACTAACTGTGTTTTCAGAGTTTCCAAACCAGCTTACATAAAAGATTTAGGGTAGGCTATTATAAACATACACAGCTATGCTGTACTAATATGAAGTGCCCTTTGACTTGTTTGGTCAAATACCCTTAATCATAGGAATTGGCAACACTTAAGTTGTAGGCTAGCCTACAATAAAAGTCATAATTGCTTTTTTAAATCTGTGGGAATTAAATTTGTCATCTTATGCAAAGGGTGGTATAATCATGGTTTGTATATTATACTCGAGGAGATAAGGAATCTAGGCTACGATCTTTGAAGTATTCAGCACAGTATTTTCGTTATACAAATGATCTAAATGTTTGGCCTGCATACGTCGCTCACTCCATTGGATGGATGCCAATTGGGTCAAATGTGCTGGCCAACCAACCTTCAAGAACCGTGCTGCGCGCGCTGAGAACGCTTGTATGACGGTTTATACACCCAATCACTGGCTTGTGCGTGTTCACGCGGAGTCAATGTGCAGCCAATTGGATCTAAGTCTACGACTTCATTAGCTTGGCATGCCAAGTTCCTGAAACGCTGTATTTTGTGTTTGGCAACAGGATTGTAAAAAAAAGAAAAGAAAAAGGTAAATATTTATATAACATGCTTGGTCTCATTATCTTCCATTCGTATATTTTCACCACAGTTGTCGGGCCATTTTACGGATTGCTCCGCAGTGCTGTAAGGATGTAGGCTACTTTGTTAACAGCCTTGAAATGTAATGGAGCGTTGCGGTTTATTTTGTTATCAGAATTGACCTTTGGCTTTAAATCATAAAGACTGCAACCTGTTTAGAATCGCGTTTACAACTGTGTCGTTGAGCAGTTAGGCTTGGCGTTGATTAACAGTCGCTTTAAAGTACTAAGAAAAAAACATTCTACTGTGTTACAGTCAAGAAACTTCCAGACTGGACTCAATATTTGAGTGGTAACACGAATAATTATGTAGGCTATAAACTTTCAATTTTCATTACATTAAATACCTTGGAAAAAATGACATTTTTGTTTCATTTCAAGTTTGGATGAAGTTGATGTGACATGTCATGTATGCTCCAGACATTCTGATAAAGCACATAATTGATTTTTAAATTGTGTTTTATTTTGTTTTAACATGTTGATTTACTTGATGACGGAAGTCAAATGCAAGTAATTATTTCCAGGACTACGTTGCCATCTATTGTTTATAGCAGGTATTGCAGACAGCCTGCCGTGCTGTGCCAACCTCGGTTTCAGAACACCGTTGTACCTCGACACCGTATAATTTTTGGAATTTGGAAGCTTAAATTAGTTTATAATAAATGTCTAAAAAGTGTATAATCATGTGTTTTTGCATTAACCATCCCTCCTATCTCAGTCGACCAAAAGTTCTAACACGAGTATTAACTCTGATGCCATTGAAACCACTTGGTAGTGCTGTGGTCTAATATTCAAACGGAATCTCACATTACTGTCACAGGCGGCGGGGTGGCGGGCTAAAAGATCCAGGGAACGGTCTGCTCTTTCTGGCGAGGTGACACAAGCTTTCTGCTCGGCTTATTTCTCACCTCCAGACTCAGCCCCTCGCTGGGTGATTTCACACCCAGACCTCCAGACTGACAGCCTGCTATGCAGATGTCCGTGCGCGGCATCCAAGGTGTGAAGCCAGACCCTCTGGCTTCTAGAAGCAGAACACCCCGCACTACAACTCAGAATGCAACTGTTTTTCCTGCTGGGTCATTGTAAGTTTCTTTGTGGATCAGTTATTTTACAGTACGAGGGGGATTAAATTACTATTCTTATTCATTTATAATCAGGGTATACGAATATGATGTCATTCGTTTTTCATTTGTAAATGCTAAGGCTTCTTGTATCTGGTGGTTTGAAATGAAAAATACAGGCTACTACTGGATCAGATCTGTCCTCTGGCTGGATGGATTGGTCAGTGGTGTGGGTCGGGTCAGTGGTGGATGATGAGAAGGAAACGTCCGCATAGCGTTATCATCATTATCATCATCGTCATCATTACGAGTATAAAAGGCTGAAAGGCAAACCACGAGGAGCAAACCGTGCTCCACAAAACCATACGACAACAAAAGTAATTATATCACAATGCTTTAATTCAAAATACACTATCATAACAGCACATTTGGACAATGAGCAACTTTATTAGGATTCTTTGTTTACATTCAACATCACTATACAGGGGCTGTGAGTAGGTGTGGTTCTTCCTAGGACAGGGGGGGTTTGGTCCTCTCCATACAGCATCTCAACCTGCAGACACTGAGGGACATATTACAGACTCAGCTCCATGAAACTCAAGCACTAAAACCATCTAACATCTGTAATAGCCTTTCTCAAATCAGGTCCTCAGGACAAACTGTCCTGCGTGTTTTTGATGTTTTCCTCTTTGGACACACCTGATTTAGATGAGTATTGAAGAGAGAAACACTTAAAACAAGCAGGGCAGGGCGTCCCGAGACCCAGTATTGGGAAAGGTTGATCTAATAGGCTAAATACCTTGATACTTTTTCCTTATTCATATTCTAGAGATCTTCCATTTCGTGGCTGTAAAACAAGAGAGGAATGTTATTTTCCTGGTGGTGTGTTCTTGTGACTCAGTTTAGAGGTTGAAGAGTGGTTCAGAGATCTGCCTACCCGGTACAGAAAGTAGCCTCTGCTCTGGATGCCAGCTGGGCCCTTCAGGTCCTCCTGCACACACACACACACACACACACACACACACACACACACTGTCAGGACAGGAAGTCAGGTTCAGTACAGGAAGTCGGGTCAGAACAGGAAGTCAGGAAACGACAGACAAGAAACCAGGAAAGGCTCCTTCCTTCCTTCCTTCCTCCCCACAGCATCTCTTCTCTGCTAGTAGGTCAGTGGGTGCTGGTTATCTGTTTGGCTTCCAACCCCAAAGCAGCAGCTTCCTCGTCCAACACACAGCGTTTTCTGCGTCACTTTTCCACATTTCCTCGGATGTTTCCGCTGCTTCTACTACGCGAATGTCAGACAACGAGAAGTTCACCACTTAGCCACATCAATTTTAGACGATAATTGCCATAAGTAGGAAAGGAACAGCTAATGCAGGCCAAGCTGGTACAGAGAGAGAGGGAACTGCAGAGGAAAACACTCTCGCATGTTAAAGATGACATGTTTGTAATAACACGTGTCCTTGTGTACGCATGTCGAGGTAGACCACTCTCACCCAGAAGCTGCCGTAACAAAACAAGCGGTTGTTGTTTTTTTTTTTATGTTACTTTATTATTGTGTTTGGTTTTATTGTATTTTCTCTTTAGTTGCATGATGAGTGTTTAGGGGATCCTAAAGGGACTTTCCAGTAGAGCGGGCTTTCCATCTTCTCATCTGCCTCATCTCTCCAGAGTTAAACTGATCGGAGCCTAGGCATCATCCGAAGACATCGATCATTAGGTGAACCGTAAATTGTCAACCAATCCCATCACACGGCATGTAGTGAATCAGAGTGGTCGTTCTGCATTGTCTTTCCCAGGAGACGTTGGAAGCGAAGCATGGATGTGTGACACACGGAGGGTACATACGTGCAGTCTGATTCCTTTCCCTCGCTGTTTATCAAGCTGAGGAATCAGTTGCAGCAGAGGGTGCAACATGGGGGGCTGACGCATCCACACATAAACATGGAGAAACATGAGAACCATGAACAGTCACCCCTTGATACGGGGCCGGGGCGTGCAGAGAGGACTCTCAGGTAAAGACTTGTTCACACACACACCCACAGTACTGGAAAGCACACACACATGCACACGTACATCCAGTTTAAAAGTCCTTAGTAAGTCCTCAGTGCAGTCCTGTGTTCATTTGGACACTGTGCATCAATGTTTCCAGAAACAGTAGCACAAAACACCACAATAACATCACACATAATGTAGGCCATGCAGGAACATGGAGGCAGGAAGCAGGAACACAGAGGGAGGAACACAGAGGCAGGAAGCAGGAACACAGAGACAGGAAGCAGGAACACAGAGGCAGGAACACAGAGACAGGAAGCTGGAACACAGAGGCAGGAAGCAGGAACACCGAGACAGGAACGCAGACACAGGCAGCAGGAACACAGAGGTAGGAAGCAGGAACACAGAGGCAGGAACGCAGACACAGGAAGTAGGAACACAGAGACAGGAAGCAGGAACACAGAGGCAGCGCTAAAGAGGGGCATGGAACACAAGACTTATCATAGCTGTCCGAGTGGTTTAGACAGTGTGAAAGGCCCAGGCTAGAAGGGGTGTGGAGGGTGTTACAGACCAGCTAACAAGGCAACACACATGGACCTGAAGCATGCAGAGAGGGACACCCAGCACACAGTGACCCACACATGATTGACGGCCCTTGTGCCTGTTTCCATAGCATCGACGTCTGTGTTAGTTTTAATGTGTTTTTATGTGTATTGCATGTGTAACATGGTTTGGTAGCGCTCAAAAAACAAGTGACAGACAAGTGACAGGCATCTAGTGATGCAGGGAGCCACAGAGTAGAGTCTTAACTAACTCTGGAGCGCTGTAATGGTAGTAAAGTAAGTACTGACCCTTTTACTGGTGTCACGGGTTTTCAACTCCTATAAAAAGGAAGAAATCAAATGCTAAGTACACACTATAGATTTAAATACACAGCTATACTGTCAAATGAATTTGAGTGCATCACGAGAAACTACGATGTGTACGCAGGTGAAAAAAATCTATTACATGTACAAATTACAGTTACAACATTAAACTTAAAAAGTATAAGTTCAAACATACTTTCACACATTAAAGTTCTCAGTAAGTATATGAGTAGACAAATCAGTACATTTCAAGGACACTTCCAATTGTGCAATACAATACAACGAAAATATATTAAGCTCTCATTTAATACATTTAAATTGGGTTGAAGTATAGTCTTTTTTCCTGTGTGTACATGAGATGAAAGGATGTCTGGTCGTTGTGTTTACCTTGGACTTCTGAACCAGCATCAGGATACACACTTCTCCCAGCAGGTCTGATTGCTTCAGCAGACAGATTTAAGGAGATGATCCGACAAAAACCTTGTCACAACCAGCCATTTTCATCTGATTTCAACATGTCATCTTTATGACAATTATTTCAGGTGATTAAGTATTGGATTACTCCATACAAATACATTGAATGAAAATGAGATTATGTCAAAAGTGTAATAAGACAGCGCTGTCACTAGAGACTTGATTACACTGAGCAGTAAAGCCTGAAGAGCGTTCAGCTCGTTATTACATCGTCACTCACCCGAAATGGCAGGTCTGCAGAGAGGTAGGCTGAGCACACCTCATCCACCTGGGGGGGGGGGGGGGGGGGGGCGAAGTGTCACCATAAAGCCAGATGGAGTGACAGAAAAAAGAAGGAAAGAAAGAAGTGAAAGAAAGAAAAAGAGAAACATAGGGGGGAAAAGGATGAAAGGTAGAGAGACAAAGAATGAAAGGAAGAGAGGGGGCGAGAAAAAGATAGAGAGAGAGAAAAAGGAGGATCTAACCTGACTGAGAAGTTGGTCCTGGTCTATTGTGGCTCGTTGAAGCACTACTGGAGCACCTTCAACAGTCAGCAGGAAGACAGATAGACAGGCAGACAGACAGACAGACACGTAGTCAGTCAGACAAACAGACATACAGACAGACAGACAGACAGGTGAGTAGGCAGGCAGACAGACAGTCAGTCAAGCAGACAGACAGGTATGAAGACAGGTGGACATAGAGGCAGATAGACAGGCGGGCAGATTTGTCATATGATCTTGTAGCAGAACATCAACATAGTTACAATATCATGTTTGGAATTATTTACCAGAGGGTATGCATTGGCAGGAATCTCAAATTATATGTATTTGTACAGGTCGTTTTACAGTCAATTTTACAAGTAATAATATGCCAGTCCTATAGGCTATCACACGTACTGACAACTGTGTTTTTTTTACTTCATCTGAATTGTATTGGTCTCATGGTCGTATAAAGCCATCAGTTCAAAGTATCAAAAACAGACATTTCAATCTGTCCTTTAAAGATTCTTGTTTCAGACTTTTCTCAAACTAAATTTGATTAAATACAGTTGATTAGATAATGTTAATTACAGACATTTTTCATCATGGTGCTATTAAACATGAAGGAACTGTTCAATCTTCCTAAATACAGACAATAATCATTGGTTTTCCATGGTTTAAAATCATGCAGTTAAAATGTATTAATACGTGACCACCTGTAGAGACATAATTTTCGTCGATCAATTACGGCAATTTTAGTTTAAACTGCCGTACCTTTCTTTGCCTTACTTTAGGCTATAGATCTGAATCAATCTAGTTTTATTGTGATGTATGCAGTGGAGTGATTAATACTTCATACTGTCCAAGTCGTGGTTTAAAGTCCAATCTCCCATTTAGAAAAAAAGTTTTAAACGTAAAAAACAAACAAATCTTGACTAAAACACAACCAATTTAATTGCACGGGTTCGGCACATAAGGTCAAAAGTCGTACAAAGTAACACAACTCCTCGAAACAAAGTAGGTAATTTTAAAGTCTCACTACATGTACAAAAATGATAAAAGCTTACTGGTGCAGACGGGGATTGCTGAGATGAGTAGAACGACGAGGATGATGCTGGCGGTGCTAAGCGGACTCATCGCGCTACTATAGAGGTTGGTCACTTTGCTTGCGTTGCCGCTCTGAGAAACTCTGGTTTGGCACTGGGAGGTCTTCATCGTTACGCACTTCTGTTCTCTGCTATTCTCTGTTATCTAGTAGCCTGTCGGGTTAGTAGTCGTTCTGGTGGGCTTAATCCTCTCCTCAGGACCGTTATAAGGCTGGAGTGGAGGTCACACGCTCGATGAATCAGTGACACTCCGTGGCGTCATTCTGGGCTTGTTCCCCGGCGATAAATTGTTTGCGCTACAGTACTTTACAGCAATTTTACAACTTTATATGACTCATTCAGGCATAATCAACTACGTGGCCAAATCAAATAAGGCTCCCCAAACCCCAAGATACCTGTCCTGTGCTGGTAAGGGATAAATGTGCAAAAGGATACTGGATGGAAACGAGCCCATGAGCTTTAGGATGTTCTAGAAACTCAAGCCATGATAGAAGGATGTTCAAGAACTCTATATTCATGATCCAGTATGTTTCTGAACTTGACACCCATGATAGCAGGATGTACTGTATATCAAGGCCGTAGCCATGGAGTCAACATTGGGGTGGACGAATTAAATTTGTTTTGATCATTTAGGATAGTGTAAGTGGTTGCCTGTTGTAGCGTAGCACATTTATATTTGTATTTCTATTTCTATATCAATATATTGGGGGGGACATTTTGACCAAATTTGAATATATATATATATATTATGATTACTGGCTTGTATATTGTCTTCTCTCAGTGAATCGTGTTTCAATAAGATGTGATCACAAGATCACATGCCACAATAAAACCAGAGAGCTGCAGAAACTAAAGATACACAAACACACACACACACACATGCACACACTCTCTTTCATGCACACTCACACGCACAGGCACAGACAGTCTGTCAGCACCCAATCACTACCACTACTGGTCTCATGAATGTTTTAAACATATCTTTAGATTTATGTTTTGATGTTTAGATTATTACAATTCCCATTGTGATGGTCTCCCCCAGTCCGCACTCCCCCGTCTTCAGAATCCTCCAGAATCCTCCAGAATCCTCCAGCCAGAATGTGAACATGCACTAGAAAAGTTTGATCACATTTCCCCAGTCTTGGCCTCTTTACACTGGCTTCCCGACCAGTATAGAATACATGTTATTGTTTGTTTTTAAAGCTCTTAATGGACAGGCCCCTTTGTATATCTCAGACCTCATACAAGTACACGCACTGAGGTCAGCAGACCAACTATTTTCATACACTCGGTCACGCTGCATACATACAGGTGATAGAGCCTTTGCAGTTTCTGGTCCTAGGCTGTGGAATCAACTTCCCCTTTCTATCAGGCAGGCTCCTTCCTTGTCTGTTTTTAAATCCAAACTTAAAACGCACTTGTATGCACCAGCGTTTCACACTACCTCTTGAGTTATGTCACTTATTTTACTGTTATTGACTGTTTGTATTTTTGTTTTTATTATGTATTTTATGGTGTCGTTTTGTGCTTTTGTTCAGCACCTTGGTCAGCCTTGCTGTGTTAGAGTGCGCTTTACAAATAAAATGTACTTACTGACTTACTCACTTTACTATCTTGAGCAGAGATGGCTGCAGGCTCATCAAGTTGAACAACATTTTCTGAAGAAAGCTATGAGAAAGTAAGAACATTCACATTCCAACCTGAAATAATAAGATTAAACACGGGTCAAGACAAACCGAACTGAGACAAACATTACGAATGACAACAAAAGCGCAGCAGGACACATTATGGGGGAAGGAACACTTTAAAACGTGTCTGAAGTGAAATGATTGGGCAGGGTTATCAAGGGTCACCAGGTCCTGGAGCTGAGTTCATCTGAAAGGTTGAAGCTGGTGTGTCAAGGGGGAGAAGGAGGATGGTGCTCCTCTAGGAAAGAGCCTTTATTATTTTTAATACTGTATTCTACCATAGCTGGACTGTGAGCTGGACAGCCCCTAGACCAGGGGTGTTCAATCCTGGTCCTCGAGAGCCCCTGTCCTGCATGTTTTAGATGTTTCCCTGCTCCAGCACAACTGATTCAAATGAATAGTCATTACCCGGCTTCCACAGAGCTTGATAACAACCCATTCATTTGAATCAGGTGTGCTGGAGCAGGGAAACATCTAAAACATGCAAGACAGGGGCTCTCGAGGACCAGGATTGAACACCCCTGCCCTAGACCCTGCAGGCCTCACAGCTAGACCCTGCACACTCATCACAGTCCGTAGACCCTGTGTACCAGGTTTCCTTGAAGGGTAGAGCAGGCTGTCACTCAAATAAATAATGCAATGTCTGTCATCCTCTCAGAACTCCACTGACACTGCTTCACCCACCATGCTGTTTGTGAGCTGTCTGACCGTGACAGTGTGACTAACACATGCAATGTTCTACTGTCTTACTTGTGACAACATGCATTTGTCGTGCACCTTGGGGAACTTCCCCTTTACGGTAATGGATACAGCAGTTGTAATGTGTCACACTCATAACACGGCGAGTATGTGTTGACACGATCTCTGAGGACAATGGGGGACAGACTGAAAATGTGAACTGCGTCAAGAGACATGGCACAAAGACATTTCAGCACAGACGTCCCATTATGGTGAATTGTGGTATGCTGTACGTTTCAATTCGGTGTGTAAGTGGTGTATGTAATTGTGGAACACATAACAGCGATGTCAGTTTGTCCGCATGCCACATGCTTGGTTAATAGTATCCCTTCCTTAGTACCCATCTTCACTCTATGCGTATCCCTCGCTGTGTATTTCTTTTTTATTCCTAAATTCGAGTGCATTTGACTTCAAAGTATAAAACGTCCGCAGACGTAATTTTTTTCCGTCCGTAAAAATGCACAAAAGGTGAGAAAAAGCTCAACTTTTGTGTGCGTAGGAATGCGTGAGGCCAATCAGTACGCAGATGTCTCCCAGCTCTGTCGGTGTGCGTCACAAACCATCAGAGAAGGGGGGTCGGTTGGCTGAGCGGTTAAGGAGTCGGGCAATTGATCAGAAGGTTGTCTGTTCGATTCCTGGCCGTGCAAAATGACATTGTGTCCTTGGGCAAGACACTTCACCCTACTTGCCTCGGGGAGAATGTCCCTGTACTTACTGTAAGTTGCTCTGGATAAGAGCGTCTGCTAAATGACTAAATGTAAATGTAAGAAAGCCCACCCAATGCAGACAGGTCCGTGAAGATATTCTGTTGTGAGAACCGGATGTATGAGTGTGTACTCAGTGCGTACACCTTGCCTGCCTGCTACTCATGTGACCCTGAGAAGATACAACAGTAGCAGGGAAAGCAGAAGATGGCTGCTTGCACGACTCTAAGAACCGCACAACGGATGCTGTGACCCTGGCGATGACCTTGCTGTGACCCTGAGAGCTGCTACCAAGGCGTGGACCAGACGTTCTGTGATGAACGACCTGCTGTCAATGTTCTCTCTCATCACTCCCCTCCTAAATTAATCTCTCTCTCTGTCCCTCTACCGTTCTCTGTCTCTCTCTCTGTCCCTCTACCTTTCTCTGTGTCTTTCTCTCTCTCATTCTCAATCCCTTTTTCTACCTCTCTCTCTCCCTTTCTCTACTCTCTCTCTAATTTAATTCCATTTAAATCTGTCAGCTTTATTTCAATGACTGTTCAAATTAAACAATGTCGCTAATGCAGTCCACAGCAAAATCAACCTCACTTAGGTGTATGTTTGTGGGCATCTCTGCTCCACATTCAACATGCTGGACACACTTTTGTAAGTAAGAAATCAAATGTTTACTCATCATATGGGACGCAAACAGATATTTATTTTGTTTTTTTAAATCGTACTCATAAAAACTCATACAGTGCGAAAGTTGATGATTGTGTTGCAATCTAAATAGGGAGTAGGGAGGGTTTAGAGTGCATTTGCATGCCCAGTCCTAATTGACTTGTTTGAGATGAGGCCCAATGGGATAGACAGTTAATTACTGTCTCTGGCGTATCATGAAAGCTAATTAAGGCAAGCACGTTGACCTTAACTACACTAGGCTAAGCTTCAAACTGGAGCGCCAGGTAAAGTTGCAGTACAGGGATTAGACACACTGTAAAATACATGACCAGTTTACTCACCTCTTGTTTACCAAGAAACATTTGATGAAAAGATACAAAACAGTAATCACTGACAGGATTTTCCCATTCCAAAGGAACGTCATGAACCTTATCAATATGATAAAAGAGTGAGACTACAACTCCAAATTGGACAAATGAGGAAAATCAAGGATTGTGTACCAGCTGTACGAAGCTCGTGCACCAGAGCCCTGAGAGGATGTGTAATTATCCTGTCTTCTGTTTCCTCAGTGGAAAAGCCCCTCCTTATGAAGTGTTAATGTTGATGTTCAATACCAGTAATCGAGCCGTCATTGTCTCCTCGTTGCTGGGGAGGGCTTTGAGCCCCACATTATCCACAGTGTGACTTTCACAGAGCGTGATAGGCTCTGTTGTTTAACCTTTCTTCATTAATCTTACTTGATATGCTAATAGCATGGGTCTCATTAGACAGGAATATCCCTACCGTCCGAAAACCGTCTGGGTCACCCAGCAAGGACACGTGCTCTCCCTTCCATTTACAAAAACCCTCATGTTTAAGATGTCTGCTAACAGATTGCTGTTCTGGTTTCCTGGTCATTCATTGTTCTATTGCACATCACAGATTCATAAGGGGCACTGTAAAATTGTGACAGGAGAAAGCATATTGTTTTAGTTGATGCTAGTGGCTGAGATTCTTTGGCTCTCCATGGTGTCCCACCCCCAGTTGAGCTGTCTGTCTGTGTAGGTACACCTGTCTGCCTGCTGTGCAGGTAGAGCTGTCTTTCTGCTGTGTAGATCTGTCTCTGTGTAGAGCTGTCTGTCTGCTGTGGGGATAGAGCTGTCTGTCTGCTGTGCAGGTAGAGCTGTCTGTCTGCTGTGTATGTAGAGCTGTCTGTCTGCTGTGTATGTAGAGCTGTATGTCTGCTGTGCAGGTAGAGCTGTATGTCTGCTGTGCAGGTAGAGCTGTCTGTCTGCTGTGTATGTAGAGCTGTCTGTCTGTTGTGTATGTAGAGCTGTCTGTCTGCTGTGCAGGTAGAGCTGTCTGTCTGCTGTATAGGTACAGCTGTATGTCTGCTGTGTAGGTAGAGCTGTATGTCTGCTGTGTACAGATGTCTGTCTGCTATGTAGAGCTGTCTGTATGCTGTATAGGTACAGCTGTCTGTCTGCTGTATAGGTACAGCTGTCTGTATGCTGTATAGGTAGAGCTGTATGTCTGCTGTGTACAGATGTCTGTCTGCTGTGTAGAGCTGTCTGTATGCTGTATAGGTACAGCTGTCTGTCTGCTGTGTAGAGCTGTCTGTATGCTGTATAGGTAGAGCTGTCTGTCTGCTGTGCAGGTAGCGCTGTCTGCTGTGTAAAGCTGTCTGTCTGCTGTTTGTCTCTCTGCGCTGTCTGTCACACATGTTAAAACGAATAAAAGCGTTCACCGTGAGGGTAGTGAATTTGGGCTACTGAATCCCAGCTTTTGCTTTGTAACTCGTTTTGATAATGTGTTGATAGAATAATTGGAATAATTTAATTTTAAACAGTGACACATTGAAAATCTTCCTCTCATATAGCTGCTGCAGTGTGGAAAAGGGATTCGTGTAATCAACCAAATTTTCCCTAATCGCCCGTGGAGTCCATGAGCGCCAGCTCTAATGGCAATGGCTTTCATATTTCCTGTGTAATTTGTTTTTTTGCTTTGTTAATTGCTTATCATCTTCTTTTTCTACAGTGTTGCAGATGGAAGCTACATGTCTATTTCATTTTCACCCATCCTTTCAGCTTAGAAATACAAGTACACCATACTACATACACACCACGATTACAAACTCACACACACACACACACACATGCTACAATTGAAATGCACTGTTCAACACGCTGCTTGTTCAACACTTCCACTCCTGTCATGGGGATTTGTGTTTGCGAGATCCAACATGTTTTTGTTGAAGTGTAGTTTCGTGGTTAAGACTAAGGACCACCCTTGTGGCTCGGAGTCATAAAGATTGGAGCACATAGTGAAGTTGAAATGAAGCACTCAGTTAAACAACTGCTATTACCCCTCCTGGTTGTTCTGGCTCTCAGGATGTTTCCTATTAGCGGCAGGTCACAGCATTGTTCTCACGCACAACTCTGCCGTCTGGGTAAGGAGCTGGCCAGCCCATCAGGGGAGTCCTGGCCACCTCCGCACTGTGTGGGGGCAAAGGTCATGCCCAGAGGACCGTTGAAGTGAAAATTGAGTTCAGGGAGCACAGTCCTCCGCTGCTTTGTGATACTCTGTACCTTTGTGGCTTCCAAACTAGACTGCAGAGTAGAACTCAACAATGCGTGCGCACTCCTAAAGCAGATGCTGTGTTATGACTCGCAGTGTGTGCAAACACACAGGTAACTAAAGGGAAGCCATCACATAGTTTACCGTTACTCCTAGATGATCTTTATCCTCACATCACAAACACACATGGTTAGAACACAGCTCCAATTCAGTAAGACAGTTAAGCATATGGGCCACGCCAAATGTCAACCTGATAGCAACAGGCAAAAATATTCAGATTTAGAAAACCTTTCGATGTCACGGCTTTCATCGTCACTGTGAATGTCAAAGCAGATTAAGCAGACAACGTCGTTTTCCCAGGATGCTTCCGGGCGAAAAGCCTTTCAGTTTGCAACTGTCACGTCTGCACGTCAGCCGCTCTATGGTGAGGGAGTCCCCCCCCCCCCTCACACCACAGATCCACTCCCAGGAACCTCCCGCTCTCTGAGGTGTTCTGCAGTCCCCAGTGTGGAGCTCAACCTCAGTACCTCACACTTGGAAACCCAACCCAAGGTGGACAGGCCGGGAAAGGTTTTCACACATGCCAATGCTGCGTTCACACTTTTCACACTTTCCTACTGCATTGATTGCGATCTAAGCAGCTAGAGGTTATTGTTTTTGTGTCAACACTTTGCCACAGCGGGCCTACGTAAGCATTGACATCTCCCCTTGACATTCTTAAAATATATAAATATGTGGACAGTGAGATGAAATACCAAAACAACAGGACCAGTCGGCGAAACATGACCGCTGTGGCGCGGAGGGAACATGCGTTGATGACAGCTAATAGCTGAGGAAATGTGTGGGCTGTGCGCATGCACATTAAAAAGGCTACATTTTCCATGAACACAAAGAGGCAAAGCACCAATTCCAGGAAAGGGTATTTGTGGGTTTGGCTTACAAACAGACTTATTGTGCCTTTGGAGGAAACAAAATGTAATATTATATGCCATGTTTTCAATGTTATATTGCAGGTTTGTGTCAACATTACAGACTGTAAATAGCACCCCCTGCTGACTTTGCCAGCATTGGAAATGCTGTGTTGTTCTCTGAGGACCTCTAAGGGCACAAGTGGAGAAGAATGCAGTTGTATTCCTTGTGTTTTGGGTTCTCCTGCTGAGATGCAGGTCTCCTTTACGAGGCGTTGTAGGGTGTACAACAAACTGGTGGTGACATGCTTCTGTTTAATTAAACGGACATAAAGAGACACTATGAGAGAGAGAGAGAGAGAGAGAGAGAGAGAGAGAGAGAGAGAGAGAGAGAGAGAGAGAGAGAGAGAGAGAGAGAGAGAGAGAAAGAAAGAAAGAAAGAAAGAAAGAGAAAGAAAGAGAGATACAGAACACAATCTATTTAAACTGTTAATTGAACAGACATCTGTACAGTTGTACTGTTTATTCGCTGAAGAATGAAGAACGAAAGTCCGGTGGGCGAACTAATAATGCATAGCTTCCATGATCTCCTCTCCCAGCGTTCGGCAGCACAGTACTGATGCCCCCTGCCGTCCTAGCTTGTGCCCAGCCTAAACCGAGGCAATGAGTTGTGTCATTTCCATGCGGAGTAACTGGGCTGTGAACGTGAGAAGTGTGCCCTGTTCGTGGCTCTGGAAAGGTTGCTCGACACTTTAAAGAATGCCACGGGCACTCTGTCACCATCTCAAGAGATAGAAAAACAGTTATAAACTGCAGCGACGTTATTCATGTTCCTCTATGTGGGGATGTTAATTTTACTCGTGGGACGCACGATCAGGCCAGGAAGGGAACTGAGAATGTCATCGGCCGCGGCGCATATAAATAAATAAATCGGCGATCACATGACACGTCCGTCATATGCGGAAACAAACCATAACCTCCTGAGCGGAAACAGGAAGCTGAGGGGAAGGGCAGGGCAGAGATGAGGGACTGTTTACCAATGAAAATATATTTTATTTTCCTACTGTGAAGAAGACGAAACCTCTTTACATGGGAACAAACAGCGGATGAAAGCACAATTTCCACTCTGATTTACGTTCTCTATTCGTGAGTCATTTCATGTAAGTATTGTGCATAAAACTGAGCAGGTATCGTTAGGTTTTAATCTAGCTCGCTAGCAGGACCATTCCGTAGGATACAATTAGAACTGTGCTACTCAGATTGAAGCCATTTGCGTTTGGAGGTCCGACAGTCTGAAGTGCGAAAGATGTGCTACTCTTCCAGCAAGGTATAGCACTTAACAGTTTGATAAAATAACCATTAGACGATGTATAGCTATCCGGCTAGCTAACGAACTTGATAACGTAACGTTTGGGAGCGGTATACTAGTCTGCTTAACAACAGTCTTCACCTAAGTAGCAAGGAACCAGTCAATTATAGGTAGGAACAGCTTTGGCCGTTAGTGTGTTAACGCTTTGATAAATAAGTGTTTCCGCTGAGATTAACTGAAACTGATGTGTCGTTATGGCGGCGTTGTGTTTGCTTGATTCAGGAACCACAATGACTGCCATCAAGCACGCACTCCAGAGGGACATCTTCACGCCCAATGATGAGCGGCTCCTCAGCATCGTCAACGTCTGCAAGGCGGGGAAGAAGAAGAAGAACTGCTTCCTGTGTGCAACAGGTGTGACTGCGACCATCTAAACAGCTGAATTCCCATAAAATCCAGAGTAATGAGAACATTTGCTAATGAAGTACACGTGTGCCATCAACTTTTACTGCTCATGGGTTTAAATAAGGGGAACGGTACAGTCCCTGGTAAAGTATATTTTTCCCCTTCAACTGTTTTTAAATGATGGTTTTGATTTTTGTGCGGCAGTGACAACAGAGAGGCCTGTTCAAGTGAAGGTTGTAAAGGTGAAGAAATCGGACAAAGGAGACTTCTACAAGCGCCAGATGGCCTGGGAGCTGAGAGACTTGACTGAGGTGGACGCCAAAGATTCCAGCAAGGTCAGCTTCTAGAACCAATATAAGATGTATTGAACTTAGGTCAAAGGTCATCTTCCCTTCCCGTTGACCTAACCACCATGCTCGAATAGGTGCAGGCCTGGGATCGATATATGTAAGATGAGCCAGGTCTGTTGATTACCCATGAGCTTTTTCCTTGTCAAATTGTGTGAGAAGCCTCCAGCAACGACAGCTACAGGAAGTGTGAGGTTAACGACAGGAAGTCCTCTGCAGATTAATGTGCTAACCTGCTTTGAGTGGGCGTGTCGTAACAGGACGAGATGGGTGTAGCTCAGTGGTAGAGAATGGTGTACAACCCGAAGAGTATTTAACTGCAAATCAAGTTGTCACCGGTTCAATTCCTCCAAGTATTTTGGATAAAAGCATCTGCTAAATGGATGCATTCCATCATCGTAAATATCTTCCCCCGAACCCTCCACCCATCTCCATTCTTCTCTCACGCCCCCCCTCATCCCTACGTTCTCTCCCCGTGGCGCGTCTGTCGCCTCAGGAGAACCCGGAGTTCGACCTTCACTTCGAAAAGGTGTACAAGTGGGTGGCCAGCAGCACGACCGAGAAGAACTCCTTCATCTCCTGCATCTGGAAGCTGAACCAGCGCTACCTGAGGAAGAAGGTGGAGTTTGTGAACGTCAGCCCCCAGCTGCTGGAAGGTAGGCAGGGACGCCTGGGCGCAGAGCTGGACAGTGTGTGGGGACACCCTGCCCGTCGGAGCAGAACCACTGTCCTGTTAGCTTGTGTGTGTGCGTGTGTGTGTGTGCAGGCTGCTAAAGCTTCCTTTCTGACCTTTGAACTCTTATCCGCATTGTTGTCCTTGACGAGAGGGGGACTGACTCCAAAGACTATGGTATTCCAGTGGGTCTATACCTGGGGATGGGTGTAGCTCAGCGGTAGAGCTGACTGGAGATCAAGAGGTCGCAGGTTCAAATCCCCACCTGTATGTCTGCCAAGTGAATACGTTATCTGTCAGAGTCTTAACGGTATACCTCCCCAGGACTCGCACACAGTTGTGCATGTGTGGGCCATAGCTTAGCGTAGCATAAGCGATTATCCATGCAGTGCCAGGCATGAATGTGAAAGCGTGCTCCCTGAAACACCTGTATGCACGCTGACCTGTGGGGCGACTCTCTCTGCTAACCTCTCTATTCCCACCCTTCTTCTCTTTCACACTCTCGCTCTGGCCAGAGCTTCCTAAAGCTGAAGGTTGGTAGAAATTCCCTTGTTGCCTGTTTCCTCCTCATCCCGTTCTCTTGGCTTTCTTTTGGCATCCTCCTCTTCCTCCTCCCGTTAATGAGAGACTGATGCTGCTCCTTGAGTGGTCTGTGATGTGTATGTGGACTGTTTTTCTTTTTGGATTTTTTTTGTTTTATCTTTCGTTTTTTTAGAATTCATCATCATTTGTTGAATTGCGAAAGCGTTTTTTTTTCTGCATTTGTGAGCGCGCACAAGGCTCAGAATCTTGCCCACCCCCCTGCTAACCCAGACTCCATTCACTACGTCCCACGTCCCCACTTCCTGCTCACCGGTGTTCCACATCCTGGTTTAGAATCCGTCCCCAGTGGGGAGAGCCAGAGTGTTGCCGGGGGCGACGAGGATGCGCTGGACGACTACCAGGAGCTGAACGCCAGGGAGGAGCAGGACATCTCGGGCATGATGGACGTGTGTGAGTACGCCATCTCCAACGCCGAGGCCTTCGCTGAGAAGCTGTCCCGGGAGCTGCAGGTGCTGGATGGGGTGAGTGCAGCGCAGACAGACAGGAAATGCACCAGTCCCCCACTTCCTGGTTATCAATGATGCAAACCTGTTTTTGAAAAATAATCCCAAATATTTTTGTAACCTTTTTGAAACTTTTGGTCGAGAACATTTTCGCAAACCTTTTTTAGAAAACAAATTTTCCCCCCCAAAACTGATCCAATAATAAACATCCGATCTCGTCTCCTCTGCCAGGCCAACATCCAGTCCATCATGGCCTCAGAGAAGCAGGTGAACATCTTGATGCAGCTTCTGGACGAGGCGCTGTCAGAGGTGGACACCATCGAGGGCAAGCTGAGCAGCTACGAGGAGATGCTGCAGAGCGTCAAGGAGCAGATGGACCACATCTCCCAGAGCAACCTCCTCATCCAGATCAGCAACACCAACAACGGCAAGCTGCTGGACGAGATCCAGTTCCTGGTGGTGAGGAGGAGGGGGAGCGGGGGGAGGGGGGCTTTACCGGGGGTCACCGAGGTTACTCAGAGGCGTTACCAGAGGAGCTGAGTGTAAGTGACTCTGTCCTGTACGCCCCCCCCCCCCCCCCCCCCCAGAACTACATGGACCTGTCGAAGGGCCACGTGCGAGCGCTGCAGGAGGGAGACCTGTCCTCCCCCAAGGGCATCGAGGCCTGCATCAACGCCTCCGAGGCCCTGCTGCAATGCATGAATGTGGCACTCAGACCAGGTGTGGATATATGTAGTGTGTGTGTGTTTTACGTGTAGCAGTTTTGAATTGGCCCACTCTTTCACTTGATACTGACCCTGGCCCTCGTGTGTGCGTGTGCGTGCGTGTGTGTGTGTGTGTGTGTGTCCAGGCCACGAGAAGCTGATGGCAGTGAAGCAGCAGCAGCAGCTGTTCTCCGAGCTCAGGGACACCTTCGCTCGGCGCCTCACCAACCACCTCAACAACGTCTTCGTTCACCAGGTAAACCCCGGCGCCCGTGGCGACGTGCATCTCGACACGTGACGCGTCTTTCGTTTTAGTGGCGTCTCCCAGGGCCCGGTCTGTGCCCAACACACTGGGTCACTGTTGTACTGTCCTCAGAAGCAGCAAGTCTTTGACAGTCACCTGCTCTGCTCGTATCACGCCGCTTTGCCAGGAGCTCACTCTGTCCCTCTTGTCAGTTACTTCACTGCTGTCAGTACCTCACTGCTCTGTCAGTACCTCACTCTGTCCCTCTTGTCAGTTACTTCACTGCTGTCAGTACCTCACTGCTCTGTCAGTACCTCACTCTGTCCGTCTTGTCAGTTACTTCACTGCTGTCTGTACCTCACTGCTCTGTAAAGACCTCACTGCTCTGTCCCTCTGTCTGTACCTCACTGCTCTGTAAAGACCTCACTGCTCTGTCCCTCTGTCTGTACCTCACTGCTCTGCCTGTACCTCACTGCTCTGTGAAGACCTCACTGCTCTGTTCCTCTGTCTGTACCTCACTGCTCTGTCTGTACCTCACTGCTCTGTAAAGACCTCACTGCTCTGTCTCTCTCTCTGTCAGTTCAACCACTTCAGTCACTTCAAAATGACCATCCCTCAGTTCTATAGGTCTTCCTGTCTGTCTCTCCCAGTGAGTACCCCCACAGCAACCACCCTGACCCCCCCCCCCTCCCCCCTTCTCTAACCTCTGACCCCCCCCCCTCCCCCCTTCTCTAACCTCTGACCCCTCCCCTCTACCCCGACTCACCAGTCTGACTTTTTCAAGCCCTTTGTTTGGTCCTCAAGAATGCTGGCTCGAGAGTGCATGGAGTGCGTTGATCCCTACTCACGTCTTCTCACAGACTGACCCTCATGACCCCTGACCCCTGTGGCTCCAGGCTGCTGTCATCCCCTCTGCCTGCATGTAGCAACTGTGCTAGGCTGTGTAGCAGCAGACAAGGGGAGAGCGTGGGGATGTGATCATCTGATTTGCCGCTGTGGGAGACTTTGTTTGTGACATGCAGATTTACATTTGATACTAACCTGTTCTAGTGGTGATGTTGACCACACTGCCTCAAGCTCCAGTGAACTCACCTGGTTGGCACTCCTTGCATAAGATGTCCTTACATGAATCATTGACGGTGCAGGTGTCGATGGTGTGTGTGTGTGTATGTGCGGGTGCTGATAATGTGTGTACAGATGCTGATGCTGTGTGTGTGCGTTGATGGTGCATGTGGTGCAGATGGGGGGGGAGGGGCTGATGCTGTGGTGTTGATACAGTGTGTGTGTGTTGACTGTGTGTGTGTGTTGACATTGTGTGTGTGTGTGTGTGCTGATGCTGTGTGTGTATGTGTGTGTACTGATGCCGTGTGTGTGTGTGTGTGTGTGTGTGTGTGTGTACTGATGCCGTGTGTGTGTTGACTGTGTGTGTGCTGATGCTGTGTGTGTGCTGATGCTGTGTGTGTCTCCAGGGCCACGACCAGAGCTCCAGCCTGACCCAGCACACTGCGGAGCTGCTGCTGCCCAAACACAGCCCTCTGCACAGGGAGCTGCTGCGCTACGCCAAGCTCATGGAGTGGCTGAAGACCACCCAGAGGGAGAAGTACGAGGGCCTGTCCAGGGTGAGCCGCGCACCCTGCTCCCACGCCCCCTGCCCCCACGCTCCCTGCCCCCACGCTCCCTGCCCCCACGCACCCTGCCCCCACGCACCCTGCCCCCACGCCCCCACGCTCCCTGCCCCCACGCTCCCTGCCACCACGCCCCCTGCCACCACGCCCCCTGCCACCACGCCCCCTGCCCCCTGCCCCCACGCTCCCTGCCCCCACGCCCCCTGCCCCCACGCCCCCTGCCCCCACGCCCCCTGCCCCCACGCCCCCTGCCCCCACGCTCCCTGCCCCCACGCTCCCTGCCCCCACGCCCCACCCCCCCTGCCCCCACCCCCCCTGCCCCCACGCCCCCTGCCCCCACTCCCTCAAATGCACACTTACATCAAGACAAGTTGTAATATTTTCAACTCCTGCGAATAGGGATGTCACGAGAACCGATACTTGCGATACCTTTCGATGCTAAAATAACAAAACACCAACGATGCCCATTTTTTTAAGCATCGTGAGCGCCGATGCCAGATGTTAGCATCGGTGCTGCGCCTCTTCTGGAACTGTTGGGGGCAGTATTCAGGAGTGTTCCAGGCGACGTTTACAGTTAGAAAACCAAGATAGCAACTGCAGCTGCAGCGATCGCCCCATCTCGACTTGTTTACAACAAAGGCACAAAATGTTGTGGTTGGAAATAGCCTACTTTGCGTTTGAGGCAGATGACCGTGGCGTTATAATTAATCTGCAGAAGCCACTATAGGCCTACAGAAGATGCTACCGTGTTCTTCAGATCAAGGGAGGTAATACTTCCAATTTAACTAAGCAACTGAAAGATCGTCATCCGGATTTGTTTAAAGAATTCAAGGTGAGCCGTTCCAGATGAGGCGCAGCACCGATGCTAACAACTGGCATTCTACCAAATAAATCAATGTTCGTTGTGGTCGCGGCGAAGTTCTGAATACATCCAAAGAATGCACTCTCTGTTTTTTTAACCTGTCATACACGTTACACAATGTTTGAGATGGTGGGCACTACAGTTACAATGGCTTATGTTGTGTAGCCTATAGTTTAGGTTAGCTATGCTGTAGTTTTAACTTAGCGTATAGCCTACCTTGGTTAGAAGGTAAACTCATGTTCATCTTGTTAGCTGAATGGCTTAATTGCACTGTATTATGTTGTGCTATGCTCTGTTGCACATGTTTTGTCTTATGACATTTAGCTATTTTTCAAAATATTTGTATAATTAAGTTCATGTTTCAAGTTCAAGTACATGGAGTCTTAGAAAATCCTTTTTTTTTTTTTTTTTACCATGGTATCGAAATTGGCATCGAGAATCGTGTTATTTTACTGGTATCGGCACCGACTACTGAATTTTTGGTATCGTGACACCCCTACCTGCGATCCACAAACCACTCCCCTTTTCCCTGTTTTTATGTTCTTTTGAAAAGCAAAGATGGCCTCCTGCTGGCTTCACTCCTACTGTGAGATGTAAGCACTCTCCTCTCTCTCTCCCTCTCTCTCCCCCCCAGACGTATGTTGACTACATGAGCAGACTCTATGAGCGAGAAATCAAAGATTTCTTTGAGATCGCCAAGATCAAGATGGCGGGAACGACCAAGGAGGGGAAGGGGAAGTTTGGTAAGAGCTCTGACGTTTCCCACAAACTGGAGGGGGAGGGTTTTTTGCTAGTAGGGTATAGTGGTTAGAGCTCTGATTAGGGTGTAGGTTCAAATCCCCCCCTCCCCTCCGTCTGCTCATCGCTATGAAAGCGTGTGCCAAACAGAAGGCAAAAAAACGAAACAATGAATGTGGTATCCATACACAGCCGGGAAAAAGCAAGGAACTCGATTGTGTTTAATAACTTGGTGTCCGTGACACTGTTTCACACATCGTGCCTGATGTTGAAGCTCCCATGCCTCTCTCTGTCTCAGTGTGACTGTCTGAACTTCTGTTCCATGGCTTCTTAATGCCTGTGTGTGTGTGTGTGCTCTATGCACCACACGGTGACATACACACACTGCAGCAGCCCTGAGGTCAGCTCAATCTGCCTTGCATGTCAAAGTGTGACCTCTGACCTCTTAACATGGCCTCCCGAGTCCTCATGCTGCATGTCTTTAACGTCTGTGTCTCTGCCGCCTGCCTCGCTAACCGGCTGACAGCCACGCTTCCGCGGAAAGAGAGCGCTCTCAAACAGGAAACGGAAAGTAAGTATTCCGCCGGAACTCACCTGTAACCCTTTCCCCCCCCACCCACTTCTCCACTTCCTGTTTCTCTCTCTCACCTTCCTACCTTTCGCTACTTCCTGCCGCGTGTTCGTCGTTACTTCCTGCCCCTCTCTGCTTTCCTACTCTCAGCTCCTACCTACTGCCATCAGTACCCCTGCTGTCCTGTCGCTGCACATCCAAGACCCCCCCCCCCCCCTCACGTAGCCACCCTCCAGCCTGTCCTTAGACAGGCTGTCCATACAGTCGACATGCCTCACCCCACTGCTCGAACGCATCCACACATTGCTCAGTCACGCGTGCCTAACACGCCTGCACTTCCCGCCTGTGTGGCGTGCGCGACGCCTCCTCCACTGGTTGAGTGTGTGCTCCTCCTCGTCCCAGGCCTGCACGGCAGCTCCGGGAAGCTGACCGGCTCCACGTCCAGCCTCAACAAGCTGGCGGTGCAGGGCTCCAACAGCCGGCGCTCCCAGTCCTCCTCCCTGCTCGACATGGGCAACATGTCCGCCTCCGACCTGGACGTGGCCGACAGGACCAAGTTTGACAAGGTAATGTTGGAGTGTGCCTCTGTGGTCTTACTCATATGACAGTGCCTATCTCTGTTACTAATATTTGTGTCTGTGTGTTCCTGATGGTACAGTGTGTGTGTGTGTTACTGAGGGTACAGTGTGTCTGTGTGTTACTGATGGTACAGTGTGTGTGTGTTACTGATGGTACAGTGTGTGTGTTTGTGTTACTGATGGTACAGTGTGTCTGTGTGTCACTGATGGTACAGTGTGTCTGTGTGTCACTGATGGTACAGTGTGTTACTGATGGTACAGTGTGTGTGTGTGTGTTACTGATGGTACAGTGTGTGTGTGTGTTACTGACGGTACAGTGTGTCTGTGTGTTACTGATGGTACTGTGTGTGTTACTGATGTACAGTGTGTGTTACTGATGGTACTGTGTGTGTGTGTGAGTTACTGATGGTACAGTGTGTGTGTTACTGATGGTACTGTATGTGTGTTACTGATGGTACTGTGTGTGTGTGTGTTACTGATGGTACTGTGTGTGTGTGTGTGTTACTGATGGTACTGTGTGTGTGTGTTACTGATGGTACTGTGTGTGTGTGTGTTACTGATGGTTCTGTGTGTGTGTGTGTTACTGATGGTACTCTGTGTGTGTGTGTTACTGATGGTACTGTGTGTGTGTTACTGATGGTACTGTGTGTGTGTTACTGATGGTACTCTGTGTGTGTGTTACTGATGGTACTCTCTGTGTGTGTGTTACTGATGGTACTCTCTGTGTGTGTGTTACTGATGGTACTCTCTGTGTGTGTGTTACTGATGGTACTCTCTGTGTGTGTGTTACTGATGGTACTCTCTGTGTGTGTGTTACTGATGGTACTCTCTGTGTGTGTGTTACTGATGGTACTCTCTGTGTGTGTGTTACTGATGGTACTCTCTGTGTGTGTGTTACTGATGGTACTCTCTCTGTGTGTGTTACTGATGGTACTCTCTCTGTGTGTGTTACTGATGGTACTCTCTCTGTGTGTGTTACTGATGGTACTCTCTGTGTGTGTGTGTTACTGATGGTACTCTGTGTGTGTGTGTGTGTGTGTGTGTGTGTTACTGATGGTACTCTCTGTGTGTGTGTTACTGATGGTACTCTGTGTGTGTGTTACTGATGGTACTGTGTGTGTGTGTTACTGATGGTACTCTGTGTGTGTGTTACTGATGGTACTGTGTGTGTGTTACTGATGGTACTCTGTGTGTGTGTTACTGATGGTAGTGTGTGTGTGTTACTGATGGTACTGTGTGTGTGTGTGTGGTTCCAGATCTTCGAGCAGGTGCTCAGTGAGCTGGAGCCTCTGTGTCTGGCAGAACAAGACTTCATCAGCAAGTTCTTCAAGCTGCAGCAGAGCCCTCCACCCCTCCAGGTGGCGCCGCAGGTACCCACTGGCTCTTCTTTTTAATGTTGGTTTTATTGTATATTTATTGTGATCCCTCCCCAGTCAGTTGCAGACCCAGTCAGGCAGTAGCATTGTATCAACCCAAACTTTCAACCACTGATATTGTTCCCTTCCTGCCTTTCCACATGCCCAATCCCAGGGTTTCCGCAGGGTCTTAAGTCTAGAATTCAAAATTTTAAATTTAAGGCCTTAAACGTCTTAAAAACTACCATATTTTCATACGAGGTCTTAAATTTCATGTAGTCGGGTCTAAAAATGGTGTTGACCCTCGTTCACTTACAGAAACGCTAGCTGTCTTTATGGTCTTAAAATGGTCTACATTTGACTTACTGAAACCTGGTGATGTAACTGTAGTCTGCCTGGTGGTGAGCCGGCTAATATGTGCTTTCGACTTCATGCGGCGTAGCCTGCAGCACGACTGACTCGAAGCAGCCAATGGCATTCTCAGCTTCAAGTCAGCCGGCTGCAGCCAGCGCTGCATGAAGTCGAACACACCGATTGATATAGTTCCATGATATGTTGTGGTCCTGTGGCTGATGTGGGAGGGCTTGTTTCAGCAGGGCGAGGGGGAGGAGCTGGATGGAGGACAGCCCTCCAGGATGGCCCCCCACGGGGAGCACAGACACTCCATGTCTTCTGAGTGAGTCTCTCTCCGTCCCTCTGGCTCTCAGCGGGAGACACATTCACTCGAAACTCTGATGCTTCATATTTTCAATTTTATTTGTAACAAGTGCACAACAAGGTACATTAGAATTCTTGAGTCCTGTTCCTTTGACAATGCCTTTTGGCCTAACCTTTTAATAAGCAATCTAAGATTATACCATTATATATATTATACCAATATTATATATTCTCTCTCCCTCTCCCCTCCCCCCCTCCCCTTCCCTCCCTTCCCCCTCCCTCCCTTCCCCCTCCCTCCCTTCCCCCTCCTCCATCTCCCTATCCTCCTCCATCTCCTCCCTTCCCCCTCCCCCTTCCCTCCCTCCCTCCCTCCCTCTTCCCTTCCCCCCTCCTCCTTCCCTCTTCCCTCCCTTCCCCTCTCCTCCATCTCCCTCTCCTCCATCTCCTCCCTTCCCCCTCCCCCTTCCCTCCCTCCCTCCCTCTTCCCTTCCCCCCTCCTCCTTCCCTCTTCCCTCCCTTCCCCTCTCCTCCATCTCCCTCTCCTCCATCTCCCTATCCTCCTCCATCTCCTCCCCCCTTCCCCCCTCCTCCTTCCCTCCCTCCCTTCCCTCCCTCCTCCCTTCCCCCCCCTCCCTTCCCCCCCCCTCCCTTCCCCCTCCTCCATCTCCCTCTCCTCCCCCCTCTCCGTCTCCTCCCTCCTCCCTCCCTTCCTCCCTCTTCCCTCCTCCTCCATCTCCCCCTCCATCTCCCCATCCTCCTCCATCTCCCCATCCTCCCCCCTCCTCCATCTCCCTATCCTCCCCCTCCTCCCCCCTCTCCTCTCCTCCCCCTCTCCCATCTCCCTATCCTCCTCCATCTCCTCCCCCTCCTCCATCTCCTCCCCCTCTCCCTCCCCCCTCTCCTCCCCCCTCTCCCTCTCCTCCCCTCCCCCCTCTCCCTCCCCCCTCTCCTCCCCCCTCTCCCTCTCCTCCCCCCTCTCCTCTCCTCCCCTCCCCCCTCTCCTCCCCCCTCTCCTCCCCCCTCTCCTCCCCCCTCTCCCTCTCCCTCTCCCTCTCCTCCCCCCTCTCCTCCCCCCTCTCCTCCCCCCTCTCCCTCTCCCTCTCCCTCTCCTCCCCCCTCTCCCCCTCCTCCCCATCTCCATCTAAAATTAAGAATATTAAGGACAAAATAAATACTGAATAACAACTGAGAACATCCCAACAATATGTTACCTCCACCCCTCTCCTCTCCAGGAAGGACTTGGTGCGCCTGATGATGAACAAGATCTTTCAGAGCATCGAGACGGAGCTCCACAGCCTCATCGCCCTGGGCGACAAGATCGACAGCTTCCACTCGCTGTACATGCTGGTGAAGATGAGCCACCACGTGTGGACGGCGGAGAACGTGGACCCGGCCTCCTACCTCAGCACCACCCTGGGCAACGTGCTGGTCACCGTCAAGAGGAACTTCGACAAATGCATCGTGAGTGGAAAAGGGGGGGGGGGGGGTCCTCGTTCATCGCACGCCTTCATCCTCCCTCCCTCCTTCACCTGGCTTGTGCAGTCTGTTGAGATATGGCTTGTTGTGCTTGTGCAGTCCGTTCAGATCCGGCAGATGGAGGAGGTGAAGATCTCCAAGAAGAGCAAGGTGGGGATCCTGCCGTTTGTCACGGGCTTCGAGGAGTTCGCCGAGCTGGCGGAGACCATCTTCCGCAGCGCCGAGCGGCGCGGCGACCTGGACAAGGCCTACGTCAAGCTGATCAGAGCCGTCTTCATGAACGGTGAGAGGATGATCCTGTACCAAAAAAAACATGTACAAATAGTGCATGAAAAAGTGCAATAGCGATAACAAATGGCTTGCTATGAGTTTGTAAATTGTATTAATTTAGCAGACGCTTTGATCTAAAACGACAATGTAAATTTACTGTAACAAATCAAAGATTAGAAGTGTGTAATTCTAGCTGTTTCTTTGGGGGCGGTCAGTCAGTCAAGGAAATATCTGTATTTACCAGGCACAGTACATCCAAATCTTCAACTGCAATATTACAAAGCACAGTGCAAAAAGAATGTTGTACCTATGTGATTGGCTGATGGCCGGTGGTGATGACCTCACCGTCTTTCCCCAGTGGAGAAGGTGGCCAATGAGAGCCAGAAGACCCCACGTGACGTGGTGATGATGGAGAACTTCCACCACATCTTCTCCACGCTGTCGCGCCTGAAGATCTCCTGCCTGGAGGCCGAGAGGAAGGAGGCCAAGCACAAGTACACTGACCACCTGGGGTCCTACGTCATCAACTCCCTGGGCCAGCCGCTGGAGAAGCTCAACGTAAGAGGGAGGTCAGGGGTTGGAAGGGTTAGGTCAGGGATAGTCAGGGGTGAGGTTGAGGTCAAGATCAGGGGTGGGAATAGTGAGGTCAGGGTGCTAGGATGGTGGGGTTGGGGCTGGAATGTGAGGTTGAGGTCAAGAATTGGGAAGGTAACGGCCGGGGTCTGGGGCTGAAATGTGAGGTCGGGATGGTGGGGTCAGGATGGTGAGGTTAGAGGGTCCGTGGCCATACTGACAGCGTTGCCCACGTGTCGCAGCACTTCTTCGAGGGCGTGGAGGCGCGCGTGGCCCAGGGCGTGCGTGAGGAGGAGGTCAGCTACCAGCTGGCCTTCAACAAGCAGGAGCTGAGGAAGGTGATCAAGGAGTACCCTGGGAAGGAGGTGAAGAAGGGCCTGGACAACCTGTACAGGAAGGTGGACAAGCACCTGTGTGAGGAGGAGAGCCTGCTGCAGGTGAGACACACCGACGAGTACTAGAACATCCCATTATATGCCCATGAAATAGCAACACGAGCTCAGCTCACCTGGGGCAGCCAGACAGATTTGACTCACCTGCATTTCCCGCGCTGTCCCCTAGGTGGTGTGGCACTCGATGCAGGATGAGTTCATCCGCCAGTACAAGCACTTCGAGGGTCTGATTGGCCGCTGCTACCCGGGATCTGGCATCACCATGGACTTCACCATTAGGGACATGCTGGAGTACTTCTCCAGCATCGCCCAGTCGCATTAACCACAGAGCGCGTTACTGACGTCATCACTGCTTATTGGTGCCTCGCAAAATGAAACACTACTTACCTTCTTTTACATGTCTTGACTGAAAGAGATTCACAGAATGATTTCCCCCCGCCAATTCCATGTTGCACACATACTAGTTTGTGTTGTAAATCGTCTAAGACCTTAAACTTAAGCAAAAATGTCCAGCAAAGTACATTTTATAATGGAGCTTAATTATGTGTGATATATATATATAGGCAGAATGTCAAATGTAAATAAACTACAAATCTCAACTTGTTTCCTGTGTACTTTGTCATTATATAGAGCAAGTGTCTATATGCTGTAATAGATCAACAGTAGCTTCATAAACTACCTAAATGTGAACTGCAGCCAAACCAACATTTGGGAGCATTAAGGGGCGAGTGTCTACATGTTAACTGACATTAGTTTGTCATTTCTCACTAGTTATTGAGCAAACTAAAAGAAGACCAAAACATTCCAGTGCCAGCTATGAGAGGCAGCAAATAATGTTAGAGAATGATAGTGTGCCTTGCTGATAGCAATCACACCAATAAGAACTAGACAGAACTGAATTTTGTGCATTTATTACCTTTTGAATGAGTATACCAAAGTATAGACCAGATAAAGGGGAAGATATCATCCCTGGTCGACTGGTCCACCCCCGGCTACTGGGCCAGGTTCTCTGCTGCCGTCATCATGCTGGGGCAGGTGGGTGGGGGTTGGGGGTGCCTGGGGCAGGTGGGTGGGGGTTGGGGGTGCCTGGGGCAGGTGGGTGGGGGTTGGGGGGGCTGGGGCAGGGGCAGGTTGCTGGGGCGGGTGGCGGTTGGGGGGCCCTGGGGCCACTCCTGCAGGGGGAACTTGTCCACGTTCTCCTGGGAGGGGGGTCGGCTCCATCGTGGGCTTGCTTCTTCAAAATCCCACTAGAGACAAGACAGGAGGGCCGGAGATGTAATGCAGGACACAGTGGTGCCCCCTAGGGGTGCACCAGGGGAAACAATGCGTAGGTACATAAATACACAATTAGTCAATTGTTTTCATTCAGCAAACGTGTTGAAGTAAAGCGACAAACAAAAGAGGGGGAGTATTTGAACCTGTGACCTCTCGATCTCTGTTTAAATGCTACCACTGAATGGCACCCATACCCCCACAGCGACCATGACGGTACACTGATTGTTTGAGCAGAAGAGAGGATGACTACCTGCAGGTCAGAGCTAAGGGATGAGTCTGAGGAGGAGTCCAACTCGGTGCAGGCCTCGTCCACTCTCACCACCCTCTCCGTCGTCCGCTGGGGTCGGCAGTTCGGCACCTTCTCCCTCGAGAGCGTCACCTGCTTCAAACACATCTAGACACATACAGACACACATCAAATGCACCAGGATACACACACACACACACACAGCTTCACAGCGCACACACACAGATGGCTTCATAGTACTCATACCAGGGAGGAGATAACCCTGGCAGTTTATGTAGCTGAGAGGGGTTGAGTATTTCAGCTCACCTTTCTCACAGGTTGAATGTCAACATCCATATAGTGACCCAGGTCAGCCAGAGGTTTCTTCTGTGAAGGAGCCCTGTCCAAGCCCAACTGAAGAGAAGGGCATGGAAAACAGAACAGACACATTAAGACACAAAACACTCGGCTCAAATCCTGTGTTGAAAAACAAACACCACAGAACAGTCCTGCCCAGAGCCCTGGCTGTCTCTGTTGCACATACTATGGAGGTGATGGAGCCAGAGGGAGGAGTCACCCCCTGGTGCCCCCACGGGCGATGCTGTGTTTCTGGGGAGGAGGGAGGGGACCCCCCTAGGAGATGCTCTGTGTATGGGGACAGCTTCCTACACTTCTGACTAGGGCCTCGTCTGCACCAGTGAACAGCCAGGATCTAGTCAGTCATTCCTGCTAAGGACCAATCACAGGCAGGATGCTAGGACAATCTTTTATTTTTATGTTTGATGTTTAAGGATACGAGGACCTCCAGGGCAGCAGAGCCGAGAGCAGCCAGAAGCCAGGGCAAAGCTGCCAGCACAGCCTCCAGCTGGCTGTGCCAGGGCAGGGTTGCCCTTAACCACACCAGGACAGCACTGCTGTACAGGACTCCAGCCAGGAAACACAACACCCCAGACCACACCCGCGCCCTGCAGAGGACCTCCCCTCTGTGCTGAAACACAAGACGTTTTTTCCTGGTGACTTGTGTGTCATTATATATTATTATTTAGACATATTATAGTGAGGTGTGACTCACTGCCCTGGAAAGCACCGGAAGCTTGGAGGTCCAGGCTATGACCAGGTAGAGCAGGCCAAGCACATACCCCAGGACTGCTGTCTGATCCTGGACAGAGACGCAACATTCAGCTCTCAACCTTGGTGCTCCAACAGAGGCAGGGGAAGCAGTACCTGTTGTACTGACAGTTTCAGCATGCCATTTATGTTGGAGCTGGAGTGCACTCCAGCTCCAACATAAATGGCATGCTGAAACTGTCGCAAGGTGCAAGCTATGAATGAGGCTGCTAAAATCACATTTTCCTTATTCGTTTTCAGATTTTAATGTGTATTTGTTAAAGTGAGGCTTACATGCACGAGATTACTCAGCAGTCGTCTCCCCGTGGCAGAGTGTGCAGCTGGGTTTAGGGAAAGCTGGGTGCTCAACCAGCCTCCGCATCCCAGTAACACCAGCCCGAACACGGCTTGGTAGGTCTGGTTTTGCCTCCGCCTCCTTCGCTCCATCCTCTGTCTCCTCACTGAGAAAGTTCTGCTCAGTTAATGGGTAGTCAATTTACGGCAAGGACACTTTTGAAAGAGGCTGGGTGGTTCAGGTAACCGCGCATGACAACTCTAAACTCCTGGATAATTTGTTTATAATCTTTAACTTGAAGCCAACTTCACTAAGGTAGAGTCTAATCTCTGTAGTAAATTTATCTCACGGACGCCTATATCTCCGTTGCCCAGGCAAATGTGTTGCATAAGATAAGGGACTTAGTTTTACCGTGACAGAAGCGTCCAGTGAACAAGTTAACCATGTTATTTACTAAGGTGTAGACGTGCAAGTCCTGGTCGCATCACTTACCAGCGGACGAGTTGCAACACAAAGGCAGTAAGATAGCGGCAACTTTAACCGCATCCAGAAAAACCATAAAAACACCCAGTTTAACCTCGAGAAGGGAGAGATACAAGATAGGTTTGATTTCGAATAGTTTTTAACGCTGTCTGGATTTGACATGAAACATGCAAGTGGCTTCTTCCTCACCTGTATCGCGAGCTGGTGGGAAAGAATGGCCCCGACCATGTTGCATACGTTGCCGAAGAAGCAGTATATCGAGCCGCCAGCTTCGACGCCAGCATGTCTGCCGCGCACTCTTAAACAAAGTCTTGATTTGGGAAATAAAGGAAATGTGCGACAACACCAAGCTTTCAATTGCATTAATGAGACGTCATATATTGGTAAAAGTAATATAGGAGGCTTATACTCACATGCAACAGGATGCCAGCAAGACCAACGCGCACAAGCAGCCGAGGCCGATTGGAACGCAAACATTTTCATTGTTTTGAAAACAGCTGAATATTGTATCCAGGCGCACCCGCACGTTCAAACTACCATCTTTTGTAATCATATTTCAATTATAAACCATGTGTTTTACCATTGCCAAAGACGTTGCAGTCGGCCACAACAAAAAACGTCTGGTCCCGTTGACCGGATGAGCGTCTGTAATGCAACGCGTGCTCATTAAACACGTATAGCCAGGTGTGCCCCATCTCTTACGCATCATCAGCCTAACCTGTTAATCGTCGAGGGACAAATCTTAAAACGCCAGAAGTACGAATTATGTAAACAATAACGACCAGACCGTAACTGAGACAATGTTGAATCACTCCATATGTTCAAAGAACCTGGACATCTATAAAGCTCTTCTAGGGAGCTCTGGGTTTGTGTATACCAATGGAGGTAAAAGCCAAATAAAAACACATCCTCTGAAATATATGATTTATTTATGGAACTGTTGGAACTATGTTTAAGGCATTACTCGTGAACTGGAATCAAAGCAGTCATCATGTGCATGTACAATGTAATCGTTTCCAAAATGATGGAGTAGAAACCCTAAACAATTACAATAATTCCTCATTCAGATGAGTTTAGACCACAGAGAGCATCTGCAGTGGTGGCCTGGTACAGAGGCATGTTCTGCACGGCTGGAGGACCAAACTGTCCTCAAGACAGTGGGGAAGCAAGTCCTCAAACAGCCTGCTTAGCTCCGCCCATCTCCGCTAGGGAAACAGGAAGTGGCAGCCTTAGACTCGGTGGATCTCTGGAAATAACACACGTTCCACTCCACCAGGTTTGTGATATATATAAAAAGCAGGGGGGCCCCTGATCAGGCGTCCAGGTGCTTGGTGAGTCGACGTACTTTCTCCTTCTTGTTCCTGTTTCCGTGCTTCTTCCACGGCTTGCCCAGGGGGGCCGCGTCGGAGCCGGGCTTCCCCGAGCCGATGGGCCCGCTGCCGGGCTTGTAGCCCATGAAGGACTGGACCCCTTTGGTGAGCGCTCGCACGTTCTCCTGAAACAGAACCACATGCTTGGGGTCAGTGCGTCGGCCCTCGTACACCGGCACGGCTCGGAGCAAGACACGGCTACTTCTAGAGAGTTCCGGTGCATTCAGCAGATGGTTTCATTCAAAGCCACACAGCCGCGTATTTCTAAGTGCATGTGGTCAAGGAATAGCGTGTTGACCAGGCGCATAGCGACAATAACCGTTTCGGCCCATTCCATGACCCTGCGCGACAGCTGCCTAGGACGGTCAGAAAGCGTTCGTTAAGTCAAACTGCACCTGATGGAAGAAGTTCTTGTCGACTGGGTTCTCGATCCTCCTGACGCGGTGTGTGCCGCCGTCCGGGCCGGAGACGGCCGGATCGGCCTGGCCCAGCAGGAAGGCCCCATGCTGGTACTGGAAGTCCTCTGCTCTGATGTGCGGAGGGGGGTGGCAGTACAGCAGCTTCCCCTGTCCACGGTCACAAGACACCTTACTTGTTATTGACTCCGAACAGGTGTGGTCAGGACTGGTAGCCAGGGCAACGGCTTGGCCGGCCGAGCTGTGCGCAGCTGTACTCACGTTGACGTAATCCTTCAGGATGTAGCGGGCGGATCTGGACTGGTCCGGCTGACCATGTGTGGTCATGAAGCCTCTCATGTCTGAAAACACAACACAGTAACGGTGTCAATCTCTAGAGGGGTGCGGGCGAGGCGTGGTCAGGTATTCAGGTGGGTGGAATTAGCGTGGACTGGGATATGGGGGAGGTGTGGTCAGATGTGGAGTAGGCGTGGTCAGATATAGAGGGGGCCTGGTCAGGTGTGTGGAGGGGCCTAGCCAGGTATGCAGGTGCGTGGAGGGGCTTGGTCAGGTATGCAGGTGCGTGGAGGGGCGTGCTCAGGTATGCAGGTGCATGGAGGGGCGTGGTCAGGTATGCAGGTGCATGGAGGGGCGTGGTCAGGTATGCAGGTGCGTGGAGGGGCGTGGTCGGGTATGCAGGTGCGTGGTCAGGTATGCAGGTGCGTGGAGGGGCGTGGTCGGGTATGCAGGTGCGTGGTCAGGTATGCAGGTGCATGGAGGGGCGTGGTCGGGTATGCAGGTGCGTGGTCAGGTATGCAGGTGCGTGGAGGGGCGTGGTCGGGTATGCAGGTGCGTGGTCAGGTATGCAGGTGCGTGGAGGGGCGTGGTCAGGTATGCAGGTGCGTGGAGGGGCGTGGTCTTACATCCATAGGCCATGAGCAGCTCCTCGTAGGTGGGTGGCCGGTCGGGGTCCTCGTCTTCTCGCGGGCGGATGATGTTGATGCCGTAGGTGCCCTCCAACACCGCCCGAGGAATAGTCTGACACACGTGGCTCTGTTAAGGACCCGACACCACAGATATATCTATGCATTGCATTGATGTACAGTTTAAGCACAGCTCTATACACAATACATGCCCATAAACATATACTCTATATATATATATATATATATACATAGCAGAGTGAAGTCTTACAAATGATTCCGTGTAACTCTAAAATGCTATACGAAATACGTGAATTCTCAACATTGCAAATGTATACGGCCACACAAATACAGCAGACATTTTTTGATATTTAAGACATCATTCATGTAAATCATTTGGGGGGGCCTAAGACTCGAGTGCGAATGCCATGTATGACAGCCTAAACATGATTAGACAGTGGAGGAGCAAAAGGATATGAGTGAAATGGCCGGCACGTGGTCTCTCATCTGGTCGATGGACAGAATCCCACAGCAGATCATCTCAGCTTTGGTGGACACGAAGGAGGGCATGACCAGCCCGGGGCAGTCGCACAGACACAGGTCGGGCTCCACGTACAGCGTCTGGAAAACACACGCGCGTTCGTGACCTTCCTTCAGAAGGGGCTCGGGAAGTAGGCCTGGGTGAGAGGAGGCATGCTGGTACCTGGAAGTGCTTGGTGTGTCCCGGGGTGGCAGAGACGGACACCTTCTTGTTTCGGAAGATTGTGTTGATGGTGGAACTCTTGCCCACGTTTGGATAGCCCACCTGTCAAAGGACGCGCGTTTCACGAAAAGAAAGCATTCTCCCAACGGTCATTGTTTGACCACAAAAACCACTACTACTCAGTAAAAGGATACACACCGTGTGTGTGTGTGTCTGTGTGTCTATGTGTGCTCACCAAGCCAACCGTGAGTTCTCCTTCCCTACAGGTGGGGCCAGAGTGGGCAGATCTGAACACCGCCATAAGTTCTTCCTTCTGCAGCAGACGACTGGAGTTGTGGAAGCCGGAGGCGTGTGCAGAGTCCCCCTTCCCCCCCTCCTCCTCCGAGGACGTCTCCTGCTCTCCTTCCTCCACGCGCCCTTTAAACTGCACTCTTCTCTGCCGTCCCTCCTCCATGGCACACTCCTCCTCTTCCTCCTCTTCTTCTTCTCTCCTGCTGATATCTTTCATGTCGGGATGATCCTCGTCTTCGCTTGTGGTCTCCTCCTCCTCCTCCTCCTCCTCCTCCTCCTCCTCCTGCTGCTGCTCTACGCCCTGCAACCACAGAAGAAGGGGATTGTGAGAAAACGACCAATCACATGGCACCGCTGTTGTAGAAGTGGCACTCATGCTCTCGTTGCCACCGGCTTAATCAACAGAGTGATTCATTCTTCAACACAGAATCCTCTCCTCTGCATTCAGCCAGGAACATAAGATAAAATGAGATAACACTATCGATCCTCATATGGGTAAATGAGGTCGTTTCAGCAGCAGAAAGACAGGTGAAAGATAGAGATAGTACTGTAAGGAATAAAAAGAAAATACAATGGACAAATAATAAAAATGTATATAAACTAAATGAACACCTAAACGCACAACCAACTGACGCGCTTGTGAGCGACAACGATAAAACAACATGAGGAGTCGGTCCTCCCTGCCCTGCGGGGGGGGCCCTCACCTTCTCCTCCGCCTCCAGCCGCTCGTTCTCCGCCAGGGCGGACCAGAAGACGGCGCGCACGCCGTCCCTCTGGAAGTGGGCCGCCCAGGCCCGTCTCTGCTCCCTGGTCAGCAGGTCGGCCTTGTTCACCAGCAGCATGTTCACCTTGTCTGGAGACACCTCCTTCACGTAGCGCTCCTACAGGACACACAAAGAGCCGTCAGACGGCGTAGCGCTACAGGAGACACCTTCTCACAGCAAAGCAGAGGGCAGCGGGTGCTGGGTTGGAAGAACACGTATTCTCTGGAATGAATCAAGTAACATCTCATCTGAATTACACTCACCAGGTCCGGGCACCGAAACAACAAGGGGTTTCTGGCGTCGACGATCTGGACAACCACATCACTGAGGAACAACAGGGAGACTTCACGTTACTTTCATTTAGAAGACGCTTTTATCCAAAGGGACATAGAAATAGAGCCCATAGAAACTGCAGCAGAAAATCCAGGACCAGAAGTGACAAATGAATGGAAAATGGCAAACCGCCACGACTCAGTGATCCACAGATGAACTCCGTGGTGATCGTACCTCCTCTCAATAACTCTCCACAGCTGCCTCCAGAAATCCAGGTTCCTCTCAAAGGGCGTAAGAATCATCTTCTGCTCCTCTTCCAGCCTGAACAACCACGGCAACGAGATGTCAGGGAAGACAGAAACTTGACGACCATTACAGCTGTTCTACAAAAGCCCTGGGATGTGTTTCAGCCAACGGGGGAAAGCCCTGGGATGTGTGTTGGGCCAATGAGGAAAGCCCTGAGGTGTGTTTAAGCCAATGGGGACAGAGTGGTGGGCTACGTACAGTGCCAGCTCACGCCTCCATTCCAGGAAGCTGTCTCTTTCTGCCTGCTGAAGCACCTCTGGGCTGGTGCTCTCGTCCCAGCGGGGTCTGGGCAGGGTCAAACACACAGAACATTGACACCACTGAAGTAACAGATAGGATACTACAAACACCTGGAAATGCTGCAAGAACATCTGCAAGCTACTGATCCTTGAGTTGGATGCCCCATCACTGAGTAATAGCTATTTAGTGTTGCTATACCCACAGCCCCTGACTACCGCACCATTCTGAGTGTACAACGACTAGACCCTTGGTCCTGGAGACTCCTAAATAGTGACAGTTGACGGACTCACCGCCGCGGTATCCGGAGAAGCTGCCAGTTTTCCTCGTGTAGCTTCTTCAGCTGACTAGCCTCCTCGGCGGTCAGCAGGCCAGCACGCGCTTCCGCTGGCACGAACTTGATGTTGAGCTTTTCTGCGGGAACAGTGGAGTCAGTTTTCCCACTCGAACTTAAATGGGGCTAATGACTTACTCCACCTACGAGATCTGCAAACAAGGACCGTCTTTTACCTGCAACGAACTCTGTCCCCGCAAGTTCTGCCGTGGCGAGGAAATCATCCATGGAACTCTGCTCCGTTACAGACTGCAAGTTCAGTCGACCCCAGTCGTAGCCATCGTTCAATTCACATGTGTGGAGCTGCAGGTGTCAATAAGAGACCGTCAACATCCGTTACGACTACTTACCCTTCTATCAATCTTCGTATGGGTCACACTTAACATAAACAACATAGCAGTAGTGGTGTATGACTAGCTAGCTTGTTGCTCTTAGCCGCACGAGTGTGCTGTCATCCGTACCCACGAATCGCCCCTCTTGTTGCCTCGGCCTGCGTTCAGTCTCTCCTTAATCAGCGCGCGGCCGAGTCCTGCACCACCTCCTCCAGCTTTCTTCTTACCCATGCTGAGATTAAGTTTCCTGTTAGTGTCCTGAGATCCCTATCTATGTACGATGTTATATAAGCTTTTACGGCCTCAAAATACGCACATTTCTAAATGATGTTACCCATGAGGAAACTGTTGTCGTACAAACCGGAAAGGCTTCGGCTCATACCAGTTTTGCAAACTCGTCCAGCTTTTTGTAAATATAAAAAGAAAAAAGGGATACTTGGGCTCGATAGAACAGAAAAAAATGTCTTCACAAGATATTTTGTAAGTCCTAAAAGATGAAGAAAAAAATATGTAGATTAAAGAGCAGTTTTGAAAAAACCCAACATGGTACAATCCAAACATGGTCCTTCAACGATAAATGTCTGGAGAGAAACTCGGTGTAGCGCACAGTTCCACACCTCCTCGTGTCCTTACCGTCTACTTCTAATATTTATCACAACATTTGAAACATTCAGTTGGATTTTTTTTTTTTTTTTATTTCACTTCACATACATTTTTCTTCGCATGCAACGTCTGTTCTAAATTCACAATTGAGCGGAATGCAAGCCAATTTTCAGAACAACCCGGACACATAAATTTGATCCAAATCATTTTGACTGCTATACCCTTTGTCATCCAGCAGGTGGCAGCATAAACCATTTCATAGATGATAAAAAGACAAAAGATTTAAGCCTACATTTAGAAATTTATTTTAGCAGACGCTCTCATCCAGACCGATTTACAGTAAACCTGTTTATTGTCCTTAATTTAGTACACATATACATAATACCCACACAGAAACAATAGAATATACTTCTTGAATCGCTTATATATTCAAATAAATATATTTATATATATGTGAGTTTTTACAGAAACCTTTTACGAAATTGTTTTGTTCGTAAAGAAAACATTAAAAAAAATGCACTTAAGCAAATGAGATGGGCCAATAGGCAACTAGCACATGAGGGATTTCACAGTTTAGCAAGGTTTTTTTACTCAATCGAGATTACCCATTTAATCAGATAAACCGGATTAATCCATGTTGATTAAGTGACAACAGCAGCCATTACAAAGCATAGAAAATATATTTCTAGGTACAGGATTTCCAATACTTGGCAGCCCCCCCTCCCTCTCCACCATTTGTGAATTAACCCCGTCATGTGCGTGTCCTCGAGGAAAAACAATCGTTGGTTTCGTCCGTTCCCCTTCAGAAAAACTAAAATGGTTCGTCCCAGTGTATAAACCCTGTAGACAATCCTGTCCAGTACAGCCAACTTCACTCCCTTGTCTTTGGAAACATGGAACGGGAAACCACGGGCGTGTTTACACAGGTCAGCAGCTTAGATGATGGAAACATAAAGTAGCCTATGAATAGCTCACGAATGACAGAAAAGGACATTAAAATATCATATTTAGATATATTAAAACGTGAGTTAGGTGTAGACTGTAATACTGTACTCTGGACACCCGTATAATGCTGCCTTGGAAGAAGAATAAGTTCGACCTGATAGAGCAAGACAAGCAGTCGAAGCAGAAGGGATATGCCGTGAGTTTAAACTACTCTGCGCTGACCTCCTTCGCTAAATCGTGTCCCGAAAGTGCTCTGAACAGGGTCGGAAGCATGTTCAAATCGAAAAGGAAAAAGGTGAAGATTACCAGCGAGGACCCCACATACACGGTCCTTTATCTGGGGAATGCCACGACCATCCAGTCGAAAGGAGACGGGTGCACGGACGTGGCCGTGAGCAAGATTTGGGGGAAAAGCGAAATGGGCAAAAATGGCACCAAAATGAAATTAACCATCAGCTCACAAGGCATTCGAATGGTGCATGTGGACGATAAAGCGAGGAGACCGGGACATTTGTATTTACTGCACCGGATTACCTATTGTGTTGCCGATCCGAGGCTTCCCAAAATTTTCGCATGGATATACAGGCACGAGATGAAGCATAAGGCGGTGATGCTGCGCTGTCACGCGGTGCTGGTGTCGAAGCCAGAGAAGGCGAAAGCCATGGCGCTGCTCTTGTATCAGACCTCAGCCACCGCTCTCGCCGAATTTAAACGGCTTAAACGAAGGGACGATGCGAGGCATCAGCAACAGCAGCTTATAGGGGAACAGACGATCCCGCTGGTGCCGCTTAGGAAGCTTCTGAACGGTCAGTGTTATTACAAACCGCCAGTGGAGCGGAGCCGGAGCGCGCCGAAACTAGGTTCCATCACCGAAGACTTGATCGGCGAGGAGGAAGAGGAGAAGGCGATGCACTTCGAGTGTGAGGACATTCTTGACACGGACGATGATTGCGTGGGTAGCGGTAAACAGGAGCTGTCCCAGATTATCACTGACCTGGGAGAGATGAGCATAGGAAACGATGTCCAGACCCTCAAAGCGGACTTAAGAGTGACCAGACTTCTCTCCGGAGAGAGCACGGGCAGCGAATCATCTATAGAGAGCAACCAAGAACCAATTTCTATCTCGAACGGTTTTGAGGAAGGAAAGATGCAAGAACTTGTTTAAACCGCTTGAAGTCTACATCAGTGCATTTTCATGGAATCACAATGTCTCAACTGTTTTTGTTCGTCTTAGTAGGCTACTGTAATTTTCCAGCAGAGTGTTTGCTAACTACTGTGCCTCTTTCACCGTCTGGAAATGGTGAACAAGACGATGACCGGTCCTGGACAATGTTACGAATATTATAGATTTAATGTGCACCAACACGGCATACTCACAAAAACATTTTGGGGAATGTGCATTACAAAGTAGAAAGACTGCATGCCCGTCTGTAGATGGTGATGCGCATGGGCACAGTGCTGCATTTTATCTGTTTCTTTTATCTATAATAGAGAATTTATTCAGTGCTTGTTAACCCCATCAGTTTCTCTCTTAAATTTGTTCTCTAAACGATATTGTCCAGAAATGTAACATTCCATTCTATTATTGGTTACAGCTTTCCTTACGTGACGCCTGTCATGGCCTATTTTATTGCACTGTTGTGGAATTCAGTCGAGTATTACATAGATGTAGCATAGCCCTACTCATGTTCTTATAACATACATGTCATATCTTTGCTGTGCAAAAGAAAAAATACCCTAATGTATGGTGTACATAGTAAATGCATTACGTAATTCATATTTTTTAAAGAAGCAAATGTGGTTTGTTTGTGAACCTCACAAAATTACCAATAAAAGTTCAGAAGGAACAGTCAGTATTTGAAGTTGTCCAACCACGTGAGAGGAAAGAGCTGCTTCCATAACACGACTTGCACCCTTCTGTGGCACAGGGGCTTCAATCACATAAGCAGTTACATGGGCTAACCTGTCTGGGTTTGTAGTGGTGTAACCACATTTAGGATGGCAAATGTTTAACATCAGGGTTAACAGCACATTACTGTTACTGTGAACAGACCTTGTTATCTGCCATTGCTCTTTTCTCAACACAATTGTCTGCGTCTAAATAAAGAACCACAGAAACACAGTTTCCCCCTGCAGCCATGTGCAGAGGGAGCAGGAATGCCAGGGTTGCCAGGTTTTGGTCCTGACATCAAAACACCCTTAAGAAGTACAGGGTGAGGAGGAATGACAGGGTTGCCAGGTTTGTCCCGGACATCAAAACACCCCTCGAGACCACATGTGACATCTGGCTTGACAGACAGGCCGGCTGCCAGGGTTACAGGCTGCCAGGGTTACAGCTTTGCTATATGTGGAATGACTGTCGCAGTCGATTCGCCCCACACTTAGTCCAACCGGCATAGCAACAGGCCCACACAAACGTCCCAGAACTTGTACGATTCCCGGCTGTCATATTAATAACACATTCACACCGCCTGGGCATCGGGTCTCACATCAGCTGGTGCTGTGGCTTCTAGATCAGACGTCAGCGTGAGCTGATGCCACACTCCTCTGATGTGTGTCTGACGGTACTGGATCTGTATTGAGGTGGATGGGCTAGAGGGGAGGGTGTTGTTCGGTGCAGATGGCCGTACTGTATTGAGGTGGATGGGCTAGAGGGGAGGGTGTTGTTCGGTGCAGATGGCCGTACTGTATTGATGTAGGCATTAGTATTCCAGTCGGGAGCACCGTCATAGTGTTTTTGCCCAGCATTTGTCTCAGTGTGTGTGCATTACCACAGAGAGACCCTCAACTACAAGCCTGCCAGACCCAGCTTGCAGCTCCAGCTAGCTGCTCCGAACCCAGCAAGCATTCCCAAGCCCAGACCCAGCTAACAGCCCCAGGCCAGATAACAGCCCCTGGCCAAGTTAGCGGCCCCAGCCCCAGGCCTATACAGCTTTCTACGTCTCTTGAAAAAAAGCAGTGACCACATGAGAGACAGGCAATACAACACAGATATAAAATAACTAAACACAATCAACAAAAAACACAATTTGAATACAACAACACTCCCACATTGTTTAGACGCAACAGTTCTGAGGACTGAGTCCGAAACGAGGTGGGCGGTGAGGCCAGCGTCAGGAGAGCGTGAATGTGTTCCTGTTGTGTGTATAGCAAACACACTCTCATTGGACCGACAACCAGTAATGTGCACTATGAAGCCAGGGAGGTCCACCACTGCTGGCTAAAACCCTGTCATGGACCTTCATTGTGACTGACTAGGGCACAGAAACCCTCTCCCTGATCTGTTTTTCAGCTTTAGGGGTTTGGAGACCGTGTCATGGGGATGGAAATAGCCGCGTGGAAACCCACACAGTCTCCCTGCTGGTGGATCTCCAGCTGCACCCAGCACGCTGCCCCACCTCTGACCTCAACCCACGCAGGAAACCAACAGGATACTGGGCAACCTCAAACTGCAGCTCCAAGCCTCACCCACACAAACAGAGAAGACACAAGTCATCAAGGCCCTATTTAAAAAGTATTGGAAATCTCCAGTTGGTGTGGTTCCATTGTAACCATGACCCATATTATCCATCATTTCCCACTGTAGATGCACTGTGTGTGTGAGTGTGTGAATATGTGTGAATATATGTGTGTGTGTGTGTGTGTGTGTGTGAAAGAGAAAGTGTGTGTGGGGGAGACAGGGAAGGTGGGAACATGACATTCCTGTCAGCCTGACAGACTAAAAGGCTGAGAAGAAGCCTCCTGGCGTTGAACTGTGTTCTGTAATTTCTCCCCGGACAGGAATGTTTGCTTAACTCACCCTGAGGCAAGTGTGACTCAACAGATAAGCAATCATGTGTACAATGTCACTCTATCAAGCTGGCATACATTATTCGCCTCCTTGTTTTGCAAAATGATAACATTCATCAAGCCACCTTTGATAATATCCCACCTTGAAGTAGCACAACATCTTTCATGTTCAAATGAATTGCATTTCTGCACCTTTGATGGACGGGATATATTCCTTTTTAGTGCACTGAGATAGCTCAATCATTTAGGGTGCACTATCAATAAAAACGCATGATCATTCATATTGCATGCTTGTTATTACTGCATCATCACAAATCACTTGTGACCCGTCATCCCAGAGGAATCTAGAGGGTCGCTCGTCACGAGAGTGTGGAACACAGCCGGGGGCCATGCATGGCGAGGCCAGCGCGGTCAGACGTGCTGAGGACCAGGAAGTCAATCTGGTCTTCAATAATGCATGTGGGAGTCGGAACAGCAAGGCCCATTTAGGCCAGGGCTCTGGTTACATCAACAACACACTGGCCTGGTTTACAGCTGGCTGGGCTAGACACACACACATAACCCCTCTGGGCTTCCGATCAGAGCCAATGACCAGGGGGGATGCTGTGCGCCTGGGCCTGCATCTGTACAGGGCAGGCACGGCTCTCAGGATGCAGGGAAAGATGTCCTTCAGGTAGAAGCTGAAGGTGTATGATCACAGATGTTTAGTCGGTGTGGTAGTGTTCCACTGAAGTTATGGCAGGCTGCTTGTGTCGGTGTGGTGGGTCAACCTTGCTCTCTGAGCTGAGCTCTACTTCTCATAGAATCCAACGGTTCCATGTTGTCACAGACAGGAACATTCTGATGCCCACTGGAATGTTTTCAGTATGTGTGTGTGTGGAGATAATACTCATGGTGTGTGTGTGTGTGTGTGTCTGCGTGTCTGCTTGTGTGTGCGTGTGCTCACCATTCTGCTTTAACTGCCCACGCTAAACCCTGTTAGCAATCCAAGCATACAGTACTTTGCTTAAATCCTGTGAAATTCACACACGAATAACACAATCAACTCTTTGCCCAAGATTGGTCTATCTCAACCTTTCGGGTGAAGTGTCCACTTTCCTCCCAACAGAAGCAAATATATCTCTCTGCTGAGGAAACGCTTCTCCTGTCTGGCTAACGAGGCCTGTGTCTGAGTGAAGCTGCCTGTGTAGCTAGATTGCCCTCTCAGCTCCCCGTTCAAACACCCACTCTTGTTTTCCGTGTTTCTGACACAAAAGGTTTCCCCTGGAGAGTCGTAGGATTCAGCCGGAGTTATTTCTGTCCTTCCGTTACCGGACAGGAAATGGAATAATAACAGACGAGGACGGGGCTGACTGACGCCGTGAGGGGACAGACCGAGAGAGAGAGAGACAGACAGACTAAGAGAGATAGACAGAGAGAGACAAGCTAGGAGAGTTACAGAGAGAGAGAGAGAGAGAGAGTTACAGAGAGAGAGAGAGAGAGTTACAGAGAGAGAGAGAGAGAGAGAGAGAGAGTGAGAGAGAGAGTTACAGAGAGAGAGAGAGAGTTACAGAGAGAGAGAGAGAGTTACAGAGAGAGAGAGAGAGAGAGAGTTACAGAGAGAGTTACAGAGAGAGAGAGAGAGAGAGAGAGAGAGAGAGAGAGAGAGAGACAGGCTGGGAGAGAACCAGACAGAGAACCCCCCCCCTTTCAGACTGTTGATAATAATCATGTTTGTAATGTAGGGCTGACCCCAGGGAAAGAATATTGTAATTAAAGTATACTTACATTTTACTACGTTAACAACAACAATAAGTAAGTAAATGTACAAAATCTGTACATTTTAAGTGCCTTTCCAATTTAGAATTAAAAGATAAATGTGATAAAAATGCATTAAGCTCTTATTTAATACTATTAAATTAGTGTACGTCTATGTCTACTCTTTGTCTGTTTGAAGATACCAAGTAAACAAGTGTTGTTCTTCACATGACCTCTGACCCCACCTTTATTCCATGTCTGATCCCACCTTCGTTCCATGCAAGTCAGTGACAGTGATGGCAACCTCTCTCTCTTTCTCCCTCTTTCTTTTTCCCCACTCTCTCTCTCCCTCTCCCTCTCCCTGTGTCTCTTAATCTCTCTCTCCCCCCCCCAACTCACCCCCCCTCTCTCAATCTTTCCCTTTCTGTCTCTACGTCTCTCCCTCTGCTCCCGATCTCTCCCGCTCTCTCTCTCTTTGTCTCTCTCTGTCTGTCCATAGAGATCTGACGCGCAGACCTTGTCACGGCTTCCTGTTTACGGCGCTTCCATCTCACGTCTTACACGGATAGTCACTGCTCAAACGCCCTCGGTGCCTCGCAGCCATGCACTCAGACACTCGCCCTCCATCCTGAAGAGAGGTGCGCGGCTCACGCCACAGAGAGAACTGGTTCGACCGGTAGATCTGCCTGTCATATCACCACCTCATTCCAGAAACACGCACAATATTCACCCACGCCAGAAATACAGTTGTACTCCCACTTGTCTGTCGGAACGGTGCTTCGGAATGATTTGCTGGACCTGATGTCAGTTTCCTCCAGGAACACAATGACTCTTATTGAGGGACTTGTTGCTCTTGTTGGTTAGTTGTAACTGATTTAAAATTCTTGTCATCGCTTTTCTATAGGTACACCCTTGCTCTTTTGAGGTTCAAGTTGTTTAATTGTAACTTGTTTCACTACATGCTATTATGGTTCTTCGCTTTGGAACTTATTTGGTTTTTCACAATGCTTCCTGTTTTGGCTACCCGCAATATTTTGGGGCTATATTGTTGTTATGATCAGTGATCTATGCACTTTTGTAAAGTTCTCTCTCGGTAGTCGCTTTGGATAAAAGCATCCGCTAAAATGTAAATGTAAATACACACAACGTTCACCTGTATCAGAAACACACAGAACTTTAACTACATGAAAGCAAAACAAAGAACGTGTGTGTGTGTGTAATCTTAAAAACTGGAATGTGATACAATAACAATGTTGAATTTCAGGTAAAGCATTCCAGCAGGCGTGGGAAATGACTCAATGACCAGGCACAGTGGAGCACTTGAGTGAAAGAGCATGAACCTGACTTTAACGGTGCAAATGTAACATCAAACAATTCATTTCGTTTCTTCAAATACGTCTGGATCGGTGAGGCTGATGGGATGGGGCTTTGGCAGCTGCCGACCCATACCACGTTAGGGCTCATCTGCTCCAGGTTTATAACACCTGATATTTCCCAGAAACTCATCATCTCCAAGGGCTGACCTTAATCCACGTTCACTCTGAATTCCTACACTCACTGGAATACCAGGGCTCCTCAAACACCCGCTTCTTGTCTCCTTCCTCACCTCTCTTCCCTTCTCTCCCTCACTTCTCTTTCCTTTATTTCCCTTCCCTCCCCTCTCCCGTAGCTCCTTAACTTTCTCCTTTCCCTTCTCTGCACTCTTCCCCCCTCATCTCTCTCAACTTTCTCTCCCCCTCTTCCTTTCTCTTCTTCCCCTACCCTCACTTCTTCCACTCTCCCTCTCATCACCATCTTTCTTCCCGCCTCTTAAGTAAGGGGACGAGCACGTGTCCGTGTGTGAGAAAGAGATACAGTGAAAGAGAGCGAGAGAGAGAGGGAGAAAGAGAGAGAGGGAGAAGGTGAAAAGACAGATGGAGAGAGAGAGATGGATAGAGAGGGAACAGAGAGGGAAAGGCCTGCTGGGATAGGTCATTGTATGGATTAACCCTAAACTGAAGAAACAGTACCGTGCAGGAGTGAGATTAACACAGCGTACCCCGTCTCTCTGGAAGAGTTCTATTTAAGCCGTAGCTCAGGTCAGGTCAGGTGGTGTATGGTGAGGTCAGAACAGGAAGTTCTTGCGTGCCACAGCACAGCATACATCCTAATCCTAAACCTCATACATTTACATTCATATTTTATTCATTCAGAAGAGACTTTTATTCTAAGCGATGTTCAAATTGTGCATATAGAAAGCACCCTAGAAGATCAACCATCCGCATAAGCATCGTACTACAGTATTTTGGTGGTCAGAGTCAAGGAACAATGTGTATGTACTAGGCGCATCGTAAAGCAACCATGTCTCAGCTAACAGACATGATGAACAAAAATAACACAACAGTGTACTACAACATCGCAATAATACTACAAATATACTGGAGTGCAACTACAGTGCAACAGTAACATCTGAATTGCTTAAATACATAGCAACAATAATATCTTGATTACAGTAGCTGGCTGATTCATGTAAGGTGAACTAAAACAACAATCTTTCAGCAGTCTATAATGAGGTCTCAATTACAGTAAAACCTGGTACAGTGCAGGCTGCAGCACAGTGAGGCCAAAATAACAACACAAAGTGCAACATCGACTACTCTTGAGTGCCATTTTTTGCTAGATACTGTAACAGCAGGATCTCAAATGCAAAGTGGCGGGACGGCAGTAGAAGGTACCACCGGAAATGATGATCTGGTAAGTGTTGCTTTCAGGGCCCAGAAAAACAGAAGTTAGTCGAAGCCAAGCTTGAAGCTTATTCAAAAGCTCAGGGCTAATAATAGCCCTGTGAGACATCTACCCTCTGCGGGGTGGTTCCTTACAGCGTCTGGGTTTGGGCTGAGTGTGTGGCTGAGTGTGTGGGTGTACTGAAAGTGTGTGTGTGTGTGTGTGTGAGTGTGCCTAACGCATGACTGTCTAAGAGAGTCAGAGAGACAGACCAGATCCCAGGGGAATAAGTGGAAGTAACTACCTCTGTGTCGAAGACAGAGAGGAAAATTGAGTGTGTGATAGAGAGAGGGGTGGGGGGGTGGGGGGGGAGTACTCACAGTCCACATGTGTACAGCCCAGTGCAGACACACAGGATGCTAGTAAGATAAACAGGCGTCATGGCAGACAGAGCGTGGCCCAGGACAGAGCCATGGATGTGCGTGTGTCTCTGTGTGTGTGTGTGTGTGTGAGCTCGTGCCTGCGCGTCGGCGAGTGTGTGAGTGCGTGTCTTGAAAGCGTGCGCGTGTTTGCGAGGGTGTGTTAGTGTGCGCGTGTGTGTAGGTGGCGTGTGTGTCTCCTCACTGTCTGCCTCTCTTCTTCACTTCTGCTTGCAGAAGACGGTTCTCCGCCTCGAAAACGTGTTGTCAAAACAAAACAACTTTTCAGACGTATTTTCACCTCATTTTCTCCCTCTCCCTTTGAACTCTTTTGTGCAGATGAAGAGGTCTACTTGAGTACCTCAAGCAGTCCAGTATAACTCCCCAGCCTCGATACTGTAAACAGGAAGCCCCCCCCCCTCAGAGCAGCAGCTCAGGAATGCCTGGGCAGGCCATGCCATATGCCTGAGAGGAAACAACGGTATACGTTTAAACGAGAGCTCAAAAAACATGGTCATTGTATTGACCTTTTTCAGATGATAACCATCCCTTCTCAGAGCACACGGTGACCTCATTCCATTTGTTCACACAAAAACAACGTTAACAGGGACAGTGATTTAAGGTTCCAGGTCTCTGCCAAATCCACTTCCCCGCACCTGACAATAACCAGCAATGTAGCGTCTAACACAGGGCACATGAATCACTCGGAGGGATATTTGTCTGTACTGAAGGGACTGGAAAAAAACTGGCTTGGGCTTGGAGCGGTTTAGGGATGTTTGGGACATGTCTTGCTTACCTGAACACACATACACCAACATACACACATATATTGTTGGCACGCACACAGTTGACCATAATACCGGACAGATAAGAGTCAGAGGCCGATCAGCTTACAGAACCTTCTCACCAAGGACAGTAGAGCACTGTCCCTGCCAGGAGAGAGGAGAAGGAAGGTGAGAAGAGGGGAAGAAAGGTGAGAAGACAGGAGAGGAGAAAAGGAGAAGAAGAGGGTAAGGAGGGGGAGGAGAAGAGAAGAGAAGGAGGAGAGGAGGAGGGTAAGGAGGAGAGGAGGAGGGTAAGGAGGAGAGGCTGCAGCAGGTCCTGGAGGCTCCGGCTGGTCAGTGGGTCAGGAGGATGTAGCCGGGCGAGGCTGTCGGTCTCTGCCCAGGCATGTTGTTCTCCTGGCAGCATGAGTCATCAAGGCCGAGAGAGTAGTAAACCGGACGGCCCATCCCTAACCCGTTTATACTCTACACACGCACGCACGCGCGCACACACACACACACACACACGCACACACGCACACACACGCACACACGCACACACAGGTACACTCTACACAAACAGGGGGCTCCTAGCACCCTGCCTGTCTACTTCCTACTACGCTGTCTACCCTGTCTGCAGTACAAGCATCTTGCATGTTTAGTAGGGGTCAGATGGCTGAGCAGTTAGGGAGTCGGTTAGGGAGTCGGGCTATTAATCAGAAGGTTACTGGTTTGATTCTCGGCCGTGCCAAATGACAGTGTCCTTGGGCAAGGCAATTCACCCTACTTGCCTCGGGGGGAATGTCCCTGTACTTTCTGTATGTCGCTCTGGATAATAGCGTCTGCTTAATGACTAAATGCAAATGTATGTAGATTGTGTGCCTCTTGCTTTGGAACAAAGTCTTTTTGGTCCTTTACGGGTTTCCAGCAGTGAAAGATAATCGGTAAAGAGTAAAGACAGCATGTGTGTGAGGGGGCGTGTTTATTTGTGTGTGTGTATGTGTGTGTGTGTGTGGGTGTGCGTGAGGGTATGTGTGCGCGTGTGTATGTATCTGTGAGTGTGTGTGATTGTGTGTGTTTGTGTGTGTGTCCACAGCTGGGCACAACATGTAGCCTCCAGTCATGTTCCACAGAATGCCACCGTTACATAAAATACTGAAGTCACACATGTGCTGTGCAGCCTCAACACACACACACTCTGCACACTCACGTGCACACTTGTTCACCCACACAAACACAGCTGCTATACTGTGCATGCACATCAGCTGATGTCCTTCCAGCAGAATGTTATTTTGTATCAGCGGGTTAAGAGCCTTTAATGAGGCCAAAGACCATTAGCAACCAGAGATGATTTAACACTGTGAGTGCTAAATCAGACCCTCGCAACGCTCTTGAAACCTCATTAGATGCAAAAGTTATATAAAGGTGGGCCCAAGAGGAAATGACATCCGTAAATACACCATGAATGCAACACACACACACCACATACATTCACAACACACACACATACACACCACATACATTCACAACACACACACATACACACACCACATACATTCACAACACACACATACACACCACATACATTCACAACACACACATACACACCACATACATTCACAACACACACATACACACCACACACACACACACACCACATACATTCACAACACACACATACACACCACATACATTCACACCACACACACACACACACACCACATACATTCACAACACACACACACCACATACATTCACAACACACACACACACACCACATACATTCACAACACATACACACCACATACATTCACACCACACACACACACACCACATACATTCACAACACGTACACACCACATACATTCACACCACACACACACACACCACATACATTCACAACACACACATACACACCACATACATTCACAACACACACACACACACCACATACATTCACAACACACACACACCACATACATTCACAACACACACACACCATATACATTCACAACACACACACACACCACATACATTCACAACACACACACACACACACCACATACATTCACAACACACACATACACACCACATACATTCACACCACACACACACACACCACATACATTCACACCACACACACATACACACCACATACATTCACACCACACACACATACACACCACATACATTCACACCACACACACATACACACCACATACATTCACACCACACACACACACACCACATACATTCCCAACACACACATACACACCACATACATTCACACCACACACACACACACACCACATACATTCACAACACACACACACACACCACATACATTCACAACACACACACACCACATACATTCACAACACACACACACCATATACATTCACAACACACACACACACCACATACATTCACAACACACACACACACACACCACATACATTCACAACACACACACACACACACCACATACATTCACAACACACACATACACACCACATACATTCACAACACACACACACACACCACATACATTCACACCACACACACATACACACCACATACATTCACACCACACACACACACACCACACACATTCACAACACACACATACACACCACATACATTCACACCACACACACACACACCACATACATTCACACCACACACACATACACACCACATACATTCACACCACACACACATACACACCACATACATTCACACCACACACACATACACACCACATACATTCACACCACACCACACACACACACACCACATACATTCCCAACACACACATACACACCGCATACATTCACACCACACACACACACACACCACATACATTCACAACACACACATACACACCACATACATTCACACCACACACACACCACATACATTCACACCACACACACATACACACCACATACATTCGCACACCACACACACACACCGCATAGAGGTATCTGGGCCCCTTCACTTTGAGCACATTTTGTGTCTTGCATGTAATCGTCATCAGATAGCCTTGCCATGCGCCAGGTGGTCTGATGATGACCAGCCTGGAGAGCATGTTCCTCGTGGGCCCCATGTGTTGTTGGGGCGACAGTGAGTGAATAACTGTCCCCGTTTCTCTGCCAGCCCCAGAACGAGTCCAGCTCGTTATTCAAGAGTTAGGAAGTCCTATCTTTAGAACCCCCCCTCCTCGCCCCGCACTCTGCAGGAAGGGGGAGATCATTCATGGATTCTATTCCTGCTCAAAGGAGGGTGATTTTCGGCTCACCTTGGGAGAGGTGTGCATGGTTGTAAATTCCTCTCGCGCAGGCTCGTTAATCCTCATTATGGTGGTGAGGATGTTCACGACACACACACACACACACACCTACAGAGAGTTGAGAACATTTATCTGACAAGGGCACACCTGCCCTACTTTGCTGGGGTGTAAAGGGAGGGAAGGATAGAGGGGGGAATAGAAGAGGAGAGACTGAACCCTAACCCCAATGCTAGCGTCTAACCTAACCCTAGCATAACCCAAACCTAAGTGTACCCTAACCGAAGACATTTGCCTGTGGCAAACATTGCATGCTTAACAATTCTTATCTTCTAGATTAGCATCAACCGTCGTCAGTCATCAATAGCAGACACTTCTTTGCCATGGTCCACTTCCTCGTTCTGCAGTGAGCTTCACCTCTGTGTGAAGCATTCATCAGACTCCTGGCTGGGAGGAACACATCGATGCCCAAGGTCATCCAGGGGGCACTGGCGGCACCTGTTGAATAAGATCCAGGTCGTCCTGGAATCATTGTTGTCTACGGCTGCCGACCGTCTACTGTGGTCTACCGGGCCCACTGTGTCCCTTCAGCATCCCTGTGTGAAAGGCTCCCCCCAGGGCGGAGGTATTGAGTTTGTCAGACAACAGGAGCCAAACCCATCACTGGCACTCTGCTTCGGGCCCGGCGTTTCTCTGTACCAATCGAATGTCCTGTCCGGCCTAGCGTCTAACCCTCACCCTGTCTGAGAGCACGTGGTTCGGACATCGAACAGCACCTCGCATGCGTCATAGTCTGCCTGGCGGACCTTCGGCTCGTACTGCTAACTCAGGCAACCCTGCAGACAGAACCCCGACCTTAACCCCAAACCGGGCTGCCTTTTGATACATAGTGGTTATTCAGATCACACTGCATATCCAGATACGAATACATTCTGTTCCTTCCTAAAACAAACACTTGATGTGTCGTTATGCTACCTTTGTTATTGTCTGGTGCACCGTAAACCCTGTTGGTAGTTCCTACTGTGGGGCGCTCATAAACATTCCCATGCTCTACATTCCTGGCCTATTGACTGAAGACAATCACATGTGCAATCACTGGAATGTTACATCCTCATACACACACACACACACACACACACTTACACAGGTCCTCATACACACACTGAAACACACGCGCACACATACCGACGCACACACACACAATGAGGACACTGGAGGCTTTGATTCAACTCACAGGAAAACACAGCATTGTCAGAGCTGAAAGCCCACTGACCTTCCTCTACTGTTACGGCTTTCATCCTTATCAGCTGACGGTTTACAGGTGTGGGACAGATAAAGAGCAAGGGAGGGAGAGGGAGAGAGAAAGAGATGGCAACCTTTGCAGTCCATAAGCTAATAACTAACCCAGGAAGTCTCAAAGTGAGATGCAAAATTCGGAGAAAGAGCAATGTTCAATAATATTATGAAATGTGCCGGCGCTATTGTGTTCCACATCGGGAATTTATTATATTTGATGCACATTGGGCTTTAGTGCAGCTTCCTGTTATCTGGGAATGTATATTACTCTAGGACTATCTTGCTCTCAGCTCACATAGAATACACACTGCTCTTATCTGATACCAGCTCGTCATAATTCTCAGATATCGACCTATAAATGTCAGTGTGGCATTTGTGTCCCTTCCAACACAACAGTGTCCTGGCTCAGGTGTTAGGCTTGCTGTCTCCATTCATCCTCCATTATCTTGATGTTCTGTCTCTTTAACTGTGTGGGGCGATACATCAAGCACATTCGGATTCCAGGGACAATTTAGAAGATCAAAAACCAAACACAGGAGCCAAATCAAGGTCGACAAACGGGAATCTGACACAAATGAATACTGGAAAGGCACAGGAATAATACCGGCACAATTTGGCAGGAATCACAGGGAAAGCCAGGATATGTATAACACAGTCAAGCTCAAAGCGCCTAGCTCCTTGACAGACAGGGAAGCCAGCCAATAGGACACCTGCAGTACTGTCACTGTGACTGGTTGGATTCAGGGGATGTTTTTTTTGTTGGTAAAAATAAGCTGGCTAGAACGACAGAACACCAGAGTAAGGTTAAGAAAGGCTGTTGTAGACATGTTTCTGAGTTAATGATGACAGCAGATTACATCAGAGTACCGCCACTGTGTCAGGCTCCCATCTGTAAATCCTGGGGGTCAGAGGCCGAAACTAATCTAACTAACCTCGAACTGCCTTCCTGGGAGAGACTCGGGAGCAGGAGACAAGCTGCGTCAGAGCAGCAGGGAAGTAGGAGATGATGGAACGGTCTCACACTGGACTGGAGGTATACCAGATCAGTGCCCTGCTCACCTTCTCCCCTCCTCGCCTCCTCGCCTTCCTCTGTGAGGAACACTTGATTGAAGGCAGGGAAGAGAGGAATCTCTCATTCTCTCTCTCTACCCCTCCCTCTCTTTCTCTCTCTCCCCCACCCTCTCTCTTTCTCTCTTTGTGACATACCAGTCAGAAGGACAACCCGATGGCCTGCAGGACTGCGTACGCTAAGGGGTGAAAGCGTACGCCGGAGCACAAAGCAACGCGCTCAACATCCGTCAGTTCGGGGATTGTTTTGGTGCATGTGGGGCCGGGGGCTGGGTGAGCAGGAGGATGTGAATCATCGTCTCGCACCGCGCCGGCTCCGGGCCGAGTCTCGGCAACATTTAAATTTAGCCTGGCCCTCTGCGATATTGTTAGCTCTCTAAACTCCTGCGGCAGAGTAAGCTGTTGGAGGAGCACTGCGTGGTGGTGAACACGGAGCGAGAGGCGCTGGAGGCAAACCGAGCTGGGGGGTTGTTGGTGATGTTGACACAGGTCTGGCGCCCAGACTGGGCCCTGACAGGCCAGTCAACCATGCTGCACAGCTCACACCTAGGACCGACACCAGCCTTGACACCAAGCAGGAAAGGGTTCACCCCCACATTTGTAACTGGGTGGTGATGTGGCCGAACAAACATGACATGGCGTTTCTATGTTTATAGCTCTACTGTATTCATTTAGCAGATGCTTTTATCCAAAGCAACCTACAGGGGAGGATTTGCACCTGCACCCTCTTGATCAACAGTCAAGCGTTCTAACAGGACCGATTTTATGATCCGACTTTAATGATATTGTTGCCCAAACAGCACAACCTTAAACACCAGACAGCAAGATCAGCTGTGTACTCGGGGGAGCTGGGAAGGTGTCCTGTCTGGGGGGGGGGGGGGGAGACAGGCATGAAGAAGACCCAGTGGAGGGCGTCGTGACCGGCTCAACGAGGGGATAAGTGCTTTAAGCCCTCAGTCTAACCGTGTTGACGAGGGAGGGGATGTGAAGCGCTTATTGCATCAGTTAATAACCCTTGTGCTGCCTTCGGGTCATTGTGATCCACCTTTTGCACCACGACGGTGGGTCACAATGACCGGAAGGAAGCATAAGGGTAGAGACGTGTGTTTTATGAGCCGGGGGGAGACGCGAGTTCAACAGAAAAACCAGGAGACCAGTACAGCAGTACAGTAGTACACAGCACAATAGAACAATAGTACAGTAGTACACAGAGCAGAAGTGCATAGTACGTAATACATAGTACAATAGAACAATAGTACATAATATAGAAGTATATAGTACAGTAGTACATAGTCTAGTGGTTGAATAGTACATAATACCGTATAGTAGCACTTAGTACAATACTACTTAGTAGTGTAGTATTTAGTACATAGTATAGTAGTACACAGGCAGGGGTGGCAGAGGGCTGCTTACACCTTTTAAAGGTGGAAACTGGGAAAACAGGTCTGCAGAGATTCGGTTCAGCCAGGACAGAGTTCAGAGAGTGTTCAGAGAGACCCATTACCCCAGACAGGACAGGAACCGAGCAGCCAACAATGAAGGACAAACATCACTGTGTCCTTCCGCCCGACTCTCTCGGACTGGGACACAAACCCCCAGCATGGCCGCGTGCGGCCCAGCTCCCAGCAGGACGCCGCCCAGGGCTTCTGCTCGGCGGCCGAGGACAATAGAGGCCCTCAGACAAACATGGTCGCTGGATATGGTGACGCACGTCTGACCCACATACATCTCTGAGCATTTAGATGCCGATCAAGAGGTCGCAGGTTCAAATCCCGCACCTAAGTCGCTTTGGATAAAGCGCCTGGTGAAGGGATATGTTCTTGTTAGATCCAGGATCCCTAATCCATCCTACATCTGGGGTCCCTAAAGGCCATTGCACACTGAGTCCGAAATTTGTATCCAAAATGTTCGCACGTAAAAAATAAATACAACCTCACGTTATGTCAATCGCGCTTACACACTGCCTCCAAAACTTTCGTCCGTCAAAAAAAAGTTCGGATCGGGTTCGATTTTCTGCGTTTTCGCATCCATAGCCAGCATTTTGATAGTTTTTTGGGAAATTCAGGACCACCGAATGTTGAGGCTGATTGCGAAAAAACTCATTCGAAAATGTTGCACTCAGCGTGTAAGGGCCTTAACCCTTCTGGATTAATGTCTGCGGTTTGAGAGACTCACCAGGCCTCACATTCAACCGTGCGAGTGTCGTGGTCAGGAAGGGCCAGATATTTTAAGATCCCAACAATCCCAACGTCTCTAACTACTGCTTTAATCTACACGGTGCTGTGGGGGATGTGAACCTTTGATCTGCAGTCAAATGCTTTAACCACTTAGATATATCTGCTCTGTTCACGTCTCGTTAGACTATTTCTGTGACCAGCATCCACCACAGAAACATATATCATAGCTCGGGCACACAAGAAGTGTTTTTTGGAGATTGAACGTCTGACACTAAATGCACACAACAGTTACTTGTAATGAAATGCTTGATTTTCAGGCTTCGCCAACAGTGCAAAGTTATAGAATACAATAAATAAAACATCCTACAGTCTATCAACAATTTCCAGAACTTCTCTAGAAGTTACAAATAAAATTTACGATAAAAAAGTTACTATAAAATACAAATATAAAACTTTACTCTCTAGTATAAAATACAAATATAAAACTAGACAGTATGAAAGTATTGTCTAGATGATCCAGTACTGAACATTGCACAGCATTTGTGGGTGAGCCAGCATGTACCACCATTCACTCCTTTACACCCCCCCCGTCCCTTCCTCCTTCACACGCTGTCTCCATCGTTCTCTCTTGTCCTTGCTGTTTCTCTCCTTCCTCTCTCCTTTAACGCTCTCTCTTCCCTCTCTCTTTGTCAAGTCTCTCTTCCCACTCTCCTTCCACACTCTCTCTTTTTCCTCTCTCTCCTTCCACTTTCTCTCTCCTCTCTCTGCTTCTATTCTCTCTTCTCTCTCTCCTTCCACTCTCTCTCTCCTCTCTCTCCTTCTACTCTCTCTTCTCTCTCTCCTTCCACTAACTCTCTCTCCTCTCTCTCCTTCTACTCTCTCTCCTCTCTCTCCTTCCACTCTCTCTCTCCTCTCTCTCCTTCCACTCTCTCCCCCCCCCCTCTTCCCTCAGATTCTTCCTCTTCGCTTGACCCAGTATAACAGCGTTATGAGGAATGACTCCGGTGCAGTCGGTCTATAAATAAGGGACCTCTCATACATATTTGAAGAGCTTGCACACCGCCAGGGAAAAACAAACACATATACACATACACATCGCAATACAGACACAGTACAGACACACATGATCACAAGCGTAAGCACAAACACAAGACGCAACACACATACACACGGCAGAGGCACGCGGTACGTACGCGCACGTCATCGCACATGTGGGCATGAACACGCACAAAACACGTACTCGTACATTCAGGACATCGACGCACACATTCACAAATGAAAGCGGGAACACACAAAAAACACGAACGCTGTGGTAAGCATCAGCTTAGCTAACGAGCTCATGGGCTGAGGTGCTGTTCTGTGGCTTCACGCCACAGTGATCGGGCACAAGGACAGGGAGAGAGGGAGAAGGAGAGGAGGGGATGGAGGGAGGGAGGGAGGAAGGGAGGAGAGGAGGGAGATAGAGAGGAGAGAGGGAGAAAGAGAGGATGGAGAGAGGAGAGGATGAAGAGAGGAAAAGATGAATGCAGCCAACCCTGTCAGGACCTGGGCCAGAGAAGGCACTGATCTAATGCATCAAGTAATACATTTGGCTATCAGGTTTTTAATGTGGCTATAAAATGATTGATGAATAATTTATGCTAAGCCCTGAGTGGGATATAAACCAGCTTCAGAGGTGATTCAGAAGCATCACCGACCCGAGGGGACTAATGCTTCAGCTCCTAGCTGATCTCCGCCGGTCAACCGGCTACCCCAACTTCAAAGAAACTCATTTCAGCTTCTCAAACGCTTTTATCGACAAATGGAGCATGTTGAGGCTGAAAGGACGTTGACTTCGGGCACTGTGAGCAGGAAGTGTGTGTTGGTTGAGGAGGTTACCAAGGGTCACCCTGCCTAGCCTGGTCCGGTGTGATATGAGCTGTCTTTGGGGGGAAGGGGGGGGGGTCATTCCGCAGGCTGGACTCTCCAGGGGGCAACAGTGATGCTGTTACCCCACCTAGAGCATCAAGTCTCCCTGTCCGCACTCTCCCACTCAGGGCCTGCAAACTGCCTAAACCAAAAAACATTTCACAAACTACAATAAACAGCCAACATTAGCTAGCTTTGCAGTTAGTTTGCAAATATTTGGGACTTTTCCCATCTCTACAGCGTAAAAGGTCGCGAGACCACAGACATAACAGAACTTGAGCACAATCAAGTAAAGACAAAGTGAAAACACGATTAACCATCATCCACAGTCTAGAACTCTTGGTGGAAGGGTCAAACCACTTCCTCTGAGGCTACAGCCAATATCTGTCTGACAGGAAGTGAAAACACCTGCAGCAAAGAACAGGGACAGGGAAAAACAGACATGCTGTCTAGTGTATTCAGTAACAGGGAAAGCTATTGGGTAACAACAAGTAGTTGCTTATGCACTGGTTTTACTGCTTGATAATTAGATCACGCTCCAGATAAGCATTTTAGAGTTAAGTTATTTAGTGTGTTAAGAGTTGCTGTCTGTCTTAAGGTGGTAGAGCTGGTTGAGTTCACAAGCTACTGATCCCTACTGAGAGGATGAGAGGAGGAAGGGAGGAGTGGAGGAGAGGAGGAGGAGTGGAGGAGGAAGGGAGGGAGGAGTGGAGGAGGAGAAGGAGTGGAGGAGAGGAGGAGGAGTGGAGGAGAGGAGGAGGAGAAGGATTGGAGGAGAGGAGGAGGAGGAGAGGAGAAGGAGTGGAGGAGAGGAAGAGGAGAGGAGAAAGGGAGGAGAAAGGGAGGAGAGGAGGAGGAGGAGAGGAGGAGTGAAGGAGAGGGGGAAGGGAGGAGTGGAGGAGAGGAGGAGTGAAGGGGAGGAGGAAGAGAGTAGGAGTGAAGGAGAGGAGGAGGAGGAGAGGAGGAAGGAAGGAGAGGAGTGGAGGAATGGAGGAGTGGATGAGAGGACAGAGGAGGAGAGGAGGAAGGGAGAAGTGGAGGAGAGAGGGGGAAGAAGAAGAAGCAGCTTATTGTTTCTGTTCCTGAATGGCCGACTGGCTGTGTGGTTTTGTTGTTCCGTGCTTCGTGTCCCGCTGACCCTGCCTGCTCGTCATCTGAGCTTCTCGTTTTCCTGTGTTTCTGTTATTCACCCGTTCTTGTTTGTGAGCTAAATTTAGCCCATCCCACTAATCTCATTGCTGCTGCCTGCTGTCAGGTAGCTAATGGGCCCACTTGTCACATGGGCCTGAGGGCCACATCACTGTTGGTTTCTGGGAAGAGTAGTCTCATAAAGAGTTTAACCAATTTTAACCAAGTGGTTCTGCTGCTCAAAACGAAAATATTAAAACAATCTTTCAATTCAATCAAATTCCTTTTTTTTCTTCCTCCAAGTTTTTTTACAAACAGTAACATCCGCCTTAAAACATAGTTTTAGTTGTTGTTGTTTGTCCTACCCAGGCAGTGCCCTCCAGGTCGTGCTGGGTTGGAGGGCTGTGGGGGGGTGGGATCAGGAAGGAACCAGTCCTGGGTGTGGCTCTTGCCAGGCTGCCACCGCTAAAGCTCATTAGGAATCCCTTCAGAGCAGCTGGGGCCGTCTATGGGAGCATTATCCCCCTCTGCATCATCAACTGATCTTTATTGGACACACACACACACACACACACAAACACAGACCCCACATACACAACCCACACACGCGCGCGAGCACGCACACACACACACACACACACACACACACACACACACACACACACACAAACAAACACACTGACACACACATACACACATATTACAAACACACCAGCAGACACACACCCCTTCTTGCAAGCAAGATTTGAGAGAGGATAAGGGGCTGAAAGTGACAGAGCTGATATTGCTGTGGGTGGGAGTTGTGCTTGGAGGAGACAGGTCTACACATTACCTCACAGTACTCTGAGTGAGGGTTGGGCTTTTGTCCAAATTAGCAACCAGAAAGTACAACAGACACCGATGTAATAAGAATAGAAGAAAAAAACAATAGAAAACAATTACACAGACATTCTCCATTCATTATATACATTCCCTGAAAGCTTGATGGGTGATTAATAAAGTCCCTCTAAATGGACCTGACCCACAAGGACACTTGCAACACGACTGCAGAGGAGCAGCATCTTATTGTGCCTTCACTACCCAAACTGCATTTCAACGTTTCCCTTTTGGCTGCCAGTAAGACAAAGGGTCAGTTACGACTGAATCAGCAGAAATCCTCAAAGGGCAACAACAACAAAAAACCTCGAAACACGTGCGCTTGCTACCTCAGGCATACAGGCATACGGTTTTAAGGCAGGGAACCGGACATGGTGACTGTGAAGTGCACGCTCATGTCTGTCCATCTGACGGATAGCAACACCACTCCCCAGTGGCGACTCTGTGATGGTTAGCATTGTAGGCTAACAGTGGGCTGGAAAGGCCTTGACGCAGAGGAAGAATATGGGTTGTTTTGGATTTGACCATACTCATACCGTAACAGCCAGTCCCTAAACAAACCAGGACAGTCTTTTTATCAAAGAGACTTCCTCCAGACTTTCCACCTCCCGGAGCCTTATGTTCTACTCTTTGAAGGTGTCCTGTTGAGGCAGAGAGACCCATTGAGGCGTGAACACAGTGTTTGATGCGCTCACTTCATCTGAGAGGGAGGAGAGAAAACTTGAGGGGAAAGGAGAGGAGGGAAGGGGAGAAGACGGGAGAGGAGAGTAGAAAAGGACAGGAGAGGAGGAGAGCGGAGGAGCAGAAGGGAGAGGATAGGAGGGAAGGGGAGAGGACGGGAGAGTAAAGGAGGGAAGGGTAGAGGATGGGAGAGAAGAGGAGAAGAAAGGAGCGTAGGGGAGGACAGGAGAGGAGGAGAGAGGAGGAGCAGAGGGGAGAAAGGAGAGTTGAGGAGATTGTACTGTGCAGGGGTATTTCCTCCACTGCTATGGGCTAGATGTGTGTGAGCTTTAGTGAATCTTGCAAGTGCAATCATGAAGGCACATTCTGGTCTGAAACTATGGGTCCTTTCCATATATTTACATAATTAAAATTGCCGTTCATTTGAATAATCTCTAACGCTTGGAACACATGCATGTTTCAGTTGTTGGCATGGAGGCGTGGAAAGATGGTGTGATCCGATGCCACCATAAATTATTATAATATTGTTGTTTAAATAATGGCAATAATAAGAATATTAATATTATTGAATGAAATATGGTATAATTTTCAAATATATATATACATTTTAGCAAGGGGAGGTTGCAGTGCCAAGTCTTTTTATCTGGATCCCTTTACTGGTGATATGTTGTTGGCTGGTGCATTGTGCATGACATCCCATAATAATCATACACTTACCTCTCCCTGTGTTTCCTATGCAGCCGATAATCCAAACAGATTATCCCCTCAGTAATTTCATAAATATAAAAATAAAGTTAGGGTCAGAACGGTTGGAATACTCAATAAAGCTTTTGGTTGGTACCATTACTTATGGTTTATTTTGATTTTATACACACACAGACAGAGGGCAAGTTAATGCTACACAATGTATATTTGAGGGAATCCCTCCCCCTCCTTCTCTCGCAGTATATCAGCATTAGCGATTAGAACTGAATTTTAAGCAAAGCCCCTCGCTAATCCCATACTCAAGGGGTCCACTCTGTAATCAGTAGAACCACACTGGAACCCCCCCCCCCCTCCCCACCCACTGAAACCCCCACCCATCCCTCCTCCGCACTCCCAGTTCCCCACTATCACACTGATAACAAGGCTTACAGGATGCTGTCTCACTGCTACCAGGATGCTGTCTCACTGCTAACAGGAGGCTGTCTCACTGCTAACAGGAGGCTGTCTCACTGCTAACAGGATGCTGTCTCACTGCTAACAGGAGGCTGTCTCACTGCTAACAGGAGGCTGTCTCACTGCTAACAGGAGGCTGTCTCACTGCTAACAGGAGGCTGTCTCACTGCTAACAGGATGCTGTCTCACTGCTAACAGGATGCTGTCTCACTGCTAACAGGATGCTGTCTCACTGCTAACAGGATGCAGTCTCACTGCTAACAGGATGCAGTCTCACTGCTAACAGCAGGCTGTCTCACTGCTAACAGGATGCTGTCTCACTGCTAACAGGATGCTGTCTCACTGCTAACAGGATGCAGTCTCACTGCTAACAGGAGGCTGTCTCACTGCTAACAGGATGCTGTCTCACTGCTAACAGGAGGCTGTCTCACTGCTAACAGGATGCTGTCTCACTGCTAACAGGATTCTGTCTCACTGCTAACAGGAAGCTGTGGTTAGGAGACAGGGCAGTGAGGAGACAGGGCAGTGAGGAGACAGGGTGGTTAGGAGACAGGGCGGTGAGGAGACAGGGCGGTGAGAAGACAGGGCGGTGAGGAGACAGGGTGGTTAGGAGACAGGGTGGTTAGGAGACAGGGTGGTTAGGAGACAGGGTGGTTAGGAGACAGGGTGGTTAGGAGACAGGGTGGTTAGGAGACAGGGCGGTGAGGAGACAGGGTGGTTAGAAGACAGGGTGGTGAGGAGACAGGGTGGTTAGGAGACAGGGTGGTTAGAAGACAGGGTGGTTAGGAGACAGGGTGGGGAGGAGACAGGGCGGTGAGGAGACAGGGCTATGATGAAGGGGACAAAGAAGAAAGGAAGGCTTTTTAGAAGAAAAAAAACATGCTGGCCAAGTGCCCTTTTTATCAATCAAACATCTGCACCCATCAAAGAGTGATGAGGGAAACCATTAGTGAATGACAATGGAAGATCAACAAGCCATGAGAGAGAAGGATGAGAAAGAGGCAGAATTAGAGAGCGGAGAGGAGGCATGAGAGAGAGGAAGAAAGGGGGAGATAGAAAGGCCTTAAAAAGGCCAGTGGACAGTATGTAGGTCAACGATTGATAAATCTGCTACTGAGGAAAGATGATTCACTTCCTGAGACACTATACTATACACAATACTAGCTTTGAATAAGAGTGAGAAATAAGAGAGAAAAAGAGAAAGAGAAAGTATGAATGAAACTAGATGACAGCAATGACAACAAGACTCGGAAGAAGAAAAAAAGAAAAATAGAAACAAAGGAATCAAAACACAGGAGTTGTCAGGGGGGACAGACGGGGGGCAGACATTAGAACAGAAGTAGGTGAAGGTGAAGCATCTCTTGGCAGATCAATACTCCCTTTCATTTCTGTATGATAGCTTGGTCTCCCAGTGCTGTGTGGCCAATGAATCCAGGCTGTGACTAAAGACCACAACAGAAATTACTTTCAGTAACTGTAATAAGAGCCGTCAGCTCATATCTACATGAGGAAAAGATGTATACAAGAGATGCAAGTAAATACAAGTAAATATACAAAACAAATTTGTGTCATGTGTCATGAATGACCTACTGGAAATATAAGACTAAGACACCCTAACGCAGTCTCCATGGTAACAAACATACGGTACATGAGCAGATCCATGATAGTCCAGAAAGATGAACACACAGACCTGCCCACACTTCAAAACCCATCAAGAATTAAACTGATTTAGTGTCACACTGTAGGGATTTTTTCGGCCAATACCATGCAAATTGTGTTCTTACCTTTTGTTGTGTTTGTTTTGTGTTAGTTCGTGTAAGATACTGGTCTGGTTTGTGTGTGTGTTACGTGGGGGTGTTGAGTGTATGTCTGTGTGTGTGGTGAGAGGTGTTGTGTGTATGCCTGTGTGTGTGTGTGTGTGGGGGGGGGGGGGAGTGTGTGTGTGTTGGCACAGTGTCCCACTGTGAGGAATGTAGGCCAGATGTTTCCTGAGTGCTGCGAGGTTTCTCTCTCTCTCTCTGCTGCCCACTTCTCCGCCTCACCTTCATCCCCTCCCGCCTGCTTGCGGATGCGTCCTTAACCAGTCACGGCCAAGCGTGTCTAGTTTACACGTCAAGTTCTGCTTCACAATTCTGTATTCGTACACAGCGTTTTAATTTGACCAGGCCTTCTTCCTCCCCGAAAAGAAGCCTTTATTTCATAGAGACGCCACAAAGACTCCATCGCACGCGTCGATCTTTGACTTTTGGGTCTCCGTGGATAGTTGTGTGACAGTGGCGATCCCGGGGAGCGAGCGGGAGGGGTCACAGGCAGCAGCGATGGCTGCCTAGCAACAGGAAGCTTCACGTGTTGAATGTGACCCACTTCTGCTTCAGCCACTGTCTGCGTCCAAGTGATGTTGATTTCCATTTTATCTCTAACCTCCGGTTAGAAAAGACTTCCTGTGGACAGTCCCGTTGTCATTTGAGAACTGATCTGAGTTGCGATTGTTTACGATGGATTAATCTTCTGCGGTATGGTGATTGGTCTGGTTTGAGTGTATATTGTTTGTATTATGTATTATATATATATATATATATATATATATATATATATATGGGTCAACATGGGTCAGAAACACAGCTTTGTCAGTTTTATCGTTCTAATGTCTCTATATGAGCAAACCAAAGGCTCTGACAGCAGAGGTGGCATAATTGCTCAGCTCTCTTGGCAGAGAACCAATATGAAATAGCACTGGACTGCATGCAGTACTAGACATAGAGTAGTGATATAGTACTGGACTCATCACATCTCTAATATAATACGAAACCTGTCCGAGTCCTCATACAGTACTTAACCAGAGACCAATATAGTACCAAACCCAGCAGTCAACAACAGTCTATTTTCTGGCCCCATCACAGTATCCTTGCATAATCATGCTGGGGCTGGTTCTATGAGCCGGCACACGGACGGCCTCTCCAGACTTTCTGACCTGCTTTTTCTTCGCCTGGAACCGCCTCCTGGCCGTGGAGCTGCCGGCGGGGTGCGTGCACAGAGCAGCCCCTCACCAGGGGAGTCCTGAGGCTTAGCCTGCACACGCAGCCTCACCAAGGAGCCGTGGGAAGAGCTCCACCTGCTCCCGCCGCCTCCTCATCAGAGGAGCGAGGCCAGAGGAGGAGAAGCACAACAGAAGCCCCCTATGCTAGTGCTGACCCACGGTGTCGTCATTCCATCATGTTTTTTTATTACGGGTCTTACCGTCTGCCAGCTGTCCAGGAGGTCTGATATAGAACGTGACCTGATGCAGATCATTGATGTACTTCTACGACACAGAGTTAAAGGGGATAAAGAATGTCCCTCGGGAGCCGGAGAACCCAGTGGTGTTTATGCCATCGGTCGTGACCTCTTCAAATCTGACCCACATTCCGCAGCCCGTGAACCTTTTAAAGAGCTCGATACATCTGCACTATATTCATATTTCTACACACAGAGATACTCACGTCGTATATTCACATACTTGATGACAACTTGATACGTAAAGCGTGTTGTCCATAAGTAGGTACTTATGCTTTGTAAGCACGCTTTAAGTATACAATTGGGTTCTCTTGGGTTCTTTCTTTCCATTGATCTGAGAAGCGGAGTGGTGGCAGCCGTGTAAGGGAACCAGCATGTGTCATTCCGATCCCACTGCCCCCTCACGCTCAGGCAGAGAAGTGTGGCTCACAGCTGGGGGGTGAGAGTCCACCAACACCATCGTTACTGTCTACTGGCCATCAGCTCCTCCGGTGGATTTAAAAGGGGTTCTGTTCAAATTGCACATTTTTCCTCTAACTCGACAGCAAGGAAGGGAGGGGGGGGGGTAACAAACAAATAAACAATTTATGATCATTTATTATATCAACCACAGATAAACCAAGATTGTGTTTGTCAGATGCCATCCACTCTTAAAGAATACAATGGCATTATGGGTAAGACGTATGACTTACAAAATATATCCCCTAAAACATTGTGTTCCTACTGAAAGTCAGTTATTTAGGTATGTAGCCCTTTCAATGGAAAAACCACCAACATATATACTGTAAATACGATACAGTTGCAAGCTTTGGTCGCCTGGATGTTGGACGTTAGCCATGAGGTCCTGGAAGTGGACTGATCCTCGTTCTACCGGGTTGAGAGTGAACTGAATGTCAATTCTCCTCCAGAATGTGAAAACTAATATCGCTCAGTCAATATGACGAGCACACAAGCTCACCATCGACACAACACAAGGCAGAAGAGCCTCACTACACAAAACCAAGACAGAGAAACACAAACGATGAATACGGATACAGCTACCACACACAGAAAACAAGCTTTATACAAGCTATCAAATGAAACGACAAAACAAACAAATGCCACCAATGGTGTTTTCAAGAAGTCAACCCAAACCCGCACAGACAACTTAAAGGTCAGTGGATTTATACTAACTTGGTCTGACCTGGAATAGGGTCAAGGGTCAACACAGGGACCATAGATTGGAGCAGGCGTTGCGTAGAGAGAGGACAGCCTCAGTACATTTATGACTATTGTATACTCTACAATTGTCATATAAAGACTATTTAAACCCCCCCATCTTCAACCTTTGCAGCTACGGTCGAAGCTTGCACTCTGAGAATAAATTACGCGTGTCATATTTCAGAAACTCACTCAACGCAAGTTTGCACATTTGAACAGAATGTCAGAAACGGATACTCAGAGGCGCAATGTCAGCTTCCGTCTTCCTCTTCCTGCGTGAACACTGAACAGGCTCATCCCTTACGCCGGCAGAGTAAGGACATAGAAAGTGGGTCAGTGTGTATTCATCACTGCAGCTCGCCGCCACAAGTCTATCTTTGGTCCAGAAGTGTGAGTGAGTGTGTGTGTGTGTGTGTGGTACAGGCGTGAATGTGGTACAGGCTTGTGTGTGTGTGTGTGGAATAGGCCAGACAGAAGCCCACAGGAGGGCAAATGAAGCCCCCCCCAAAAACAACAAAAAGAGAAGGGCACACTGTCCACCGTATCAAGAGAAATCCCAAAGAACATTCCAAACCTTCCATTTGAGATCCGATCCAAGCGTCTCCTTCTAGGCTCTCCCCGACGTGACCGCGCGTCGCCGTTTCTCTCCGGGGGCCCGGACCGGGACCTCAGTCGTCCGGGATGGGCGAGTTACAGTTGCCGTGGTAGATGTGAACGGGCCGGTCGCAGCGCGAGTACAGCAGGAACACCTCGGCGTAGCCATGCTCCCTCCACCAGCTGCACAGCTGCCGGTTCCAGCCGCAGGACAGCGGGTGGAACAGCCCCGGGTGCTCCATCCCGATCATGGTGAAGAAGTCCTGGTCGCCCAGGTGGCCCCGGAAGCGGTACTGGTCGGCCAGGCGCGCCACGCTGCCGGGCTGCAGGAGCTGGTTGTAGAGGGCCGAGCTCCGCATGGCCTCCAGGTCCAGGAGCATCACGCCGCTGTTGAAGCCGGGGAGGCCGTCGGGAGGCGGGGAGCCCACCCGGGTGCCGGGGTGCTCCTTGCGGTACTGCCAGAAGGTGTGCCTGGGGAGGAGAGGAGAGAGAGGTGGGCGAGTTCCTCTCTTTGGTGGCGCCTCCCTGCAACGCCGTAGGTTTCGCCATGGGGATCAATGGAGGAAGTATATCACCTACTACTGTACTGGACTTTTGGTCTTCAGATGGTCAATCGAGTACCTACTACTGCTAAACTAGGCCTGGAACTTAGAGATGAGATGTGAGTAGTACAGGGAAAGTCATAATACTTGTACTAGAACGACAAGATTCCCTGCACCTATAATCATAATACAAATTATAATAGTTGTAATAATTATAATAATAATGATAATATATTCATTTAGCAGACACATTTTTATCCGAGCCATCCGATGTACTGAACCAGACCAGACCTGGGACAGATATTTAGCTTTCCGAACAGATGACGGCAGTGTTCCTGTGTGCTGGGAAATGTGAGGAGGTTCTGCAGAGCGCTGGCTCAATGAGACAACATGGGGTTGTTTCTCGAAGGTTTTGTCCCTGCGGCCTGCTGCTCCAGGGTTGTGAGGCATCTATGGCATGTTGGCAAGGCTGCGGTCGGCCAGCCAGTCGCCAGCAGCCAGCCAGTGTGTGATGTTCTGCTCTGCCAGGCCCTGTGGCAGGGCATCAGCCAGGGACCCAGTGTTCCTCTCCAGCCTCATGAATCTGCCCTCCACTTCTAGTCAGAGCACCGTGTTAACTCAGAGCAGTTTAAATACACGCATGGAAGAGAAGATTAACAGACAGAGATAAATTAGTGAGATAAATAGAGAGAAATAGAGAAAGAGAAATAGAGAAATAGAGAAAGAGAAATGAAAGGAGATTGCAACATAATAATAATGTACATTTACAAAGGTTGAATTGGTTAGTCAGTCCAAGTTACTGACACAATTCAGGTAGGTTAATTTTTCTACTATTTTTCTGTATTTGCTTTGGACTGATTTTCGAGTTGTAGTTGGAGGTAGCAACACATTCATTCTATTCAGCAGACACTTCCATTCATTATAATAGTGTTTCAAGGGACAGTCTGACTTTACTTATTGCAAACACCAACAAGACTGGGCTGTCACCCAGGTCCTGCATCAAAACAGCACTGCATGCTGTTAGTGAGGGAGAGAAAGAGTGGGAGGGGAAGAGAAGGATAGAAGGGGAGGGAGGAAGTGAGAGAGAGAGAGAGAGAGAGAGAGAGAGAGAGAGAGAGAGAGAGAGAGAGAGGGGGAGAGAGAGAGAGAGAGAAAGAGAGGGAGGGGGAAGAGAGAGAGAGGGAGGGGGGAGAGAGAGAGAGAGAGAGAGAGGGAGGGGGGAGAGAGAGAGAGAGAGAGGGAGGGGAGAGAGAGAGGGAGGGGGGAGAGAGAGAGAGAGAGAGAGAGAGGGAGGGGGAGAGAGAGAGGGAGGGGGGAGAGAGAGAGGGAGGGGGGAGAGAGAGAGGGAGGGGGAGAGAGAGAGAGAGAGAGAGAGAGAGAGAGAGAGAGAGAGAGAGAGAGAGAGAGAGAGAGAGAGAGAGAGAGAGAGAGAGAGAGAGAAGAGAGGGGGAGAGGGGAGAGGGGGGGTGGGTGGTTTGGACTCCCAGGGAAGGTTTGTGGTGCAGCTGCTCTCTGCTCTAAACATACATCTGACCTCACCAGGGACCTGAAAGGGGACTGCACACAATGTTTCATGTTATTGGAAAGAAAACGGGACGACAGGAATATAACTGTGCCTCAGGGCTTATCTAAACGCCCCCCTTTTAGACAACACTTGTCTCATGCATGAAACGCACGTACACACACACAAGCTGCTTGAGACTCTATGGCCTGTCAGTATGGCTCTGTTAGCTTAGCGTAGTGGGGATTTATCAGCGACACTACTTCTGTTTTCTGGTGCTGTCTTCGTCCCTGCTCTCTCCAGAGTCATTGTTGCACTGCTTTAAATCTGTCTCCTTGGCAGAATAAACTGTATTTCAAAGCAAGGCTTGATCGGAGAGAAGAAAAAAATCTAACAAATCACCTTTAGCATGCCGAAAGCTAAGAGACTGAGAAAGTATCAGATTTAGCTTCGCAGCATTCTTCCCCACTGCAACCAGTTCACTCTGAACACTAGTAGCGCGGCAACACTCCTGTTGAGTGAGTAAAACCTACATCCGTTAGAGCTGTGTGTTCATGCCCTGTGTCTGTGTGTGTGTGTGTGTGTTTATTAGCGGATGGGTGCACCTGTGTGTGTGTGCATCTTTTTTATTTTTTGTCTGTCGCTTTTTCCCCTCCAGGGGAAGTGATTACAGACTCATCCCGAGCAGCTTTAGCGCTAGGCCACGGAAGGCTCCGGTTTCTCCAAACAGATCCCTATCTGTGCTCCACGCTGAGCCCTGCCTGTGTGCCTGTTCCCTGGGCCGTGCTGGGGGCGAGCCCCCCCCCCCCCCCCTCCCCCTCCGGACCTCCGTCTGTCCATCTGGACACACACACAAACACACACCGTCACGCCGCGAAGCTCACGTCATCGACCACGTCATCTCTCCCTGCCGGGCTGGTGGTGGGGGGAGGGGGGAGGGGGGGCACCCAACGACATCTTCCACTCCTCAGCCATAACCCTCAGCGGACAGGTCCAGTGATGACTGGCCTGCCGTCGTCACGGGCCGGGGGAAATCACCCGTCTCGCCGGGCCCATTTGTCAAAGCCAGGGGGGCCCCCCAGCCCCACCCTTAAGGGTTGAGGAATACTACCCTGACTGCGTGTTTATCCTAGCCGGGCCTTCGTCGTTTTTCAACGGCGTGGGCCCGCGTCACACCCAGGAAGAGGGGCCCTCTTCCCAGGGTTTACGTGTGCTCTCGGTGGGAAGGCAGAGGGCCTCGTGCGTGGGGCGACAGCCTGGCCTAGACACAGAGAGCTGAAGACACGGAGGACAGTTCCCGTGGACTGCTCTCGCCCCTGGAGCCGAGGAAAAGGAGTTGGTCACAGATCGGACGCTGGAACTGAATGTGCGCAGACTGGCCTGGTCCACCTTTGTAAATGGAGCTCGTTGTGTGCCGTTTTCCCTGTCCTACCTTACTCTAATACAGGATTCTAACCCTAGCCCAGTATTCAATAGCCCAGTGTTCACACCCTAACCCAGTCGTCTAACCCTCGACCAGTCTTCTAAACCCTAGACCAGTCTAACCCTAGACCAGTCTTCTAAACCTACACCAGTCTAACCCTAGACCAGTCTAATTCTAGACCAGTCTAACCTTAGACCAGTCTAACCTTAGACCAGTCTAACCGTAGGCCGGTCTAATCCTAACCCAGTTTTGTAGGTCTGCCAGTGGACACAGTGTTGCATGGACACCAGATGTGTGAGTGCCTCTCTATCTTTCCTAAGC